>NC_058084.1:22922549-23078431 GCF_014858855.1 Bufo gargarizans | reverse complement strand
AGAATGTATTCAGGATCTATTAAAAGAGCAACCATCAATTCTATGGGAAGTCAAACATATGATACAGGAAGAAATTAAATCTTCATTCGCATCACTTTCGGTCCCCAGTTCCTCTCCAGCACCTAGTAAACACAGATTTTCTGTTCCGTCTTCTGATCTTGAAGAATTAGACGACTATGCCGACTCCTCCCAAATATTTTGGAGAAGACCATCTATCTGAGGGGGAATTAATTGAGGAAGAGAGAAAATATTATTTTTCTATGGAGGAGATGGACTACTTTTTTTTTAAGGGCGGTCAGATCAACAATGGGCATTGAAGATTTACAAAAGCCTAGAAGTGTTCAAGATGAAAGGTTTGGCGGTTTGAGAATTAAAAAGCCAGAGTATTCCCTATACACAAACATTTAAAGATATGATATTAGATGAATGGCTGGATCCTGAGAAAAGGCTAGGAGTCTCCAGGGAATTCAGAAATCGCTTATTTAATGCTTCAGACTCTAAAATATTTGACAAAACTCTGAAAATAGATATCCAAGTGGCAAAAGTAGTTAAAAAAGCTTCATTGCCATTTGAGGACTCCTCACAATTACGGGATCTTGCTTGAAAAGGCTTGGGAAGCTTCAGTGCTTGTTAAAACCAACATTGCAGCTACATCAGTCACAAGATCCATGTATTTATGGCTAAATGATCTTGAGGAACATTCAAAATATAAAACACCAAGGGAAGAATTAATAAACTTCATTCCCCTCCTAAGATTCGCTGCAAGAGACAGAGCCTTATATAATTCTGCCAGACGCACCCTGTGGATGAGGTCCTAGTCAGGTGATAAAACATCAAAATCCAAATTATGTTCCATAGCCTTTTCGGGCGAGTATGTATTCGGGGGGGATTCCTCCTTATCCATCAAAGCAGACCACAGGACAAAAATGATGCCAGAGTGTGGGGGGGGGGGGGGGTGTTGAAGTTCTTTCTATCCCGGTGGGAGAAGATAAGGACTAACCCCTGGGCCTTACAGATTCTAAGAGAAGGTTACAAAATAGAATTCTCCAACTCCCCCACACAGGACTCGGATCACCACACACTCTGCAATGGTTCTGACAAAAATCTGTCTGGGTATCCAAAATCTTCTAGAGGCAGATGTCATCATGCCAGTTCATCAAAGAAAATTGAAAATTTTTATTCAAGGCTTTTTCTGGTAAAAAAAAAAACCTGAGTTCTCCCAAAAGTCTCTAAAAACTCTCCCTATGATCTTCCTACATTGTCCTTGCACTCTCCCTATCCAATAGTCCTTAGTAATAGATTTCTGCAACGCTGTCCCTAGTGCATAAGCGCTTGTTACGTCTCTCCCTAAGCTCAGATCACAGTGAAATGGTGGAGATCGCGCGGGATGAGGATTTTATAGGGTTATGACATGACAGGGGATGGCTACCTGCAGATTGGCTGGCTGCACAGAATTATAGGTCATATCACGTTCCCGGGCTTCTTACTTTCACTTTGTAACACGTGTAGCCGTCATTTTAGAAAAGAAAACTATTTCGTTATCACGAACTTCAAAGAAATTCTTATTTGTGGTGAATAAAATTGTTCCAAAACTTCCACTTTGGATGCTTCGTTTTGCTTAACACTTGTGGCTATAATTCATCCCCTGCGTCATCGGTGCCTCACACCTATAGTTCCTTGTGATTCGGTGATAGAGGAAGGGCTGCCTACAACTTCAGTTTCTCTCTCTCCTGATCTACAAAATCACAGCCACCATTTTGAGCTGTCCATGCAGGATAAAAACCAAGGGTTTCAATTTCTCTGAAATCCAATGCTTTCGGAATTTTTTTTGTAACAAATTTAAATTCTTGCTGAATTGATCTTCTCTACTCTGAACCAGAACCTACTCCAAGCATGTGTTCAAATCAAGTGATAATGCATGCACAGTATGTAGAATCCAATCAAAGCAACCATATTCATATCCCCTTGTGATTGTGAGCCTCTAGCTATTGAGTCAGAACAGTGAAAAGATGGTTGGAAAAGGCAGCCAGATCCATCTGTAAAGCCAGAATACAGCTTTAGCAGATATACAACCATAGACGACAGCAAAGAGTGTAAATGGTGTCAAAAGGAATCATCAGACTGCAGCTCAGTCACAGCACTGATCCTTCACGTAAATTCTAAGGGTCCTTTTACATGGGCCGATTATCTGTCAGATTATCGAGAGAGCTTTTTTTATAATCACCTGTTCCAATAACCTGGCAGTGAAAATGGTGTCAGCAATCGCCCAATGAACAAGCAAATGCTCATTCATCAGGTAAACATGTTCTTGCGTAGATCATGGTGTGTATCTACGCAAGAACATGCGTTTGAACAATGGGTTTTTATGAGGACAAGCAATTACTGAATCGTTCGATTATCTAACAGTGATGAGGAATGTCTGCTTCGTTCCCAATCTGTCCATTTAAAAGGACCCTGATTCTCTATTCAGCATTCTGATCCATCCTGTCTGTGTGGCAACATAGCTGGAGTATACACTGCACAGGGTATACAGTTAGAGCAAGGCAACAATATGGCTCTTTACCTACAGTCTAGTGAGAAAGCTAACCCTTTGATAATTCTACTAAATTCTGAGATCCGGGAATAAATAGGTTTAACATGGCTTAGGTGCATACAAGTTTACTAAACTATGATGAAAAAATAAAATAAAAATAAAAATTATATATAATATGTGAGACGCACACAAACAGTAAAGTAAGTAACAGTTACCAAGGCTGTGGACAAATGAGCAAACTCACCTTCGACTAGTTCCCAACATATCATCGGGCTAGCGGCCATATGATACAAAGAGGGGTGGCAGTAGCAAGGCATACAGTTGCAAGAAAAAGTATGTGAACCCTTTGAATGATATGGATTTCTGCACAAATTGGTCATAAAATGTGATCTGATCTTCATCTAAGTCACAACAATAGACAATCACCGTCTGCTTAAACTAATAACACACAAAGAATTAAGTGTTACCATGTTTTTATTGAACACACCATGTAAACATTCACAGTGCAGGTGGAAAAAGTATGTGAACCCTTGGATTTAATAACTGGTTGAACCTCCTTTGGCAGCAATAACTTCAACCAAATGTTTCCTGTAGTTGCAGATCAGACGTGCACAACGGTCAGGAGTAATTCTTGACCATTCGTCTTTACAGTACTGTTTCCATTCAGCAATATTCTTGGGATGTCTGGTGTGAATCGCTTTCTTGAGGTCCTGCCACAGCATCTCAATCGGGTTGAGGTCAGGACTCTGACTGGGCCACTCCAGAAGGCGGATTTTCTTCTGTTTAAGCCATTCTGTTGTTGATTTACTTCTATGCTTTGGGTCGTTGTCCTGTTGCAACACCCATCTTCTGTTGAGCTTTAGCTGGTGGACAGATGGCCTTAAGTTCTCCTGCAAAATGTCTTGATAAACTTGGGAATTCATTTTTCCTTCGATAGCAATCCGTCCAGGCCCTGACACAGCAAAGCAGCCCCAAACAATAATGCCCCCACCCCCATACTTCACAGTTGGGATGAGGTTTTGATGTTGGTGTGCTGTGCCTCTTTTTCTCCACACATAGAGCTGTGTGCTTCTTCCAAACAACTCCACTTTGGTTTCATCTGTCCACAGAATATTTTGCCAGTACTGCTGTGGAACATCCAGGTGCTCTTGTGCAAACTGTAAACGTGCAGCAATGTATTTTTTGGACAGCAGTGGCTTCCTCTGTGGTATCCTCCCATGAAATCCATTCTTGTTTAGTGTTTTACGTATAGTAGATTCGCTAACAGGGATGTTAGCATATGCCAGAGGCTTTTGTAAGTCTTTAGCTGACACTCTAGGATTCTTCTTCACCTCATTGAGCAGTCTGCGCTGTGCTCTTGCAGTCATCTTTACAGGACGGCCGCTCCTAGGGAGAGTAGCAGCAGTGCTGAACTTTCTCCATTTATAGACAATTGGTCTTACCGAGGACTGATGAACAGCAAGGCTTTTGGAGATACTTTTATAACCCTTTCCAGCTTTATGCAAGTCAACCATTCTTAATCGTAGGTCTTCTGAGAGCTCTTTTGTGCGAGGCATCATTCACATCAGGCAATGCTTCTTGTGAAAAGCAAACCCAGAACTGGTGTGTGCTTTGTATAGGGCAGGGCAGCTGTAACCAACACCTCCAATCTCATCTCATTGATTGGACTCCAGTTGGCTGACACCTCACTCCAATTAGCTCTTGGAGATGTCATTAGTCCATGAGTTCACATACTTTTTCCACCTGCACTGTAAATGTTTACATGGTGTGTTCAATAAAAAAGATGGTAACATTTAATTCTTTGTGTTTTATTAGGTTAAGCAGACTGTGATTGTCTATTGTGACTTAGATGAAGATCAGATCACATTGTATAACCAATTTGTGCAGAAATCCATATCATTCCAAAGGGTTCACATACTTTTTATTGTAAATGTATCTTACACTGATAAGGTCTTAAATAGAGCTAACCTCCTTGTTACATAGCTAGATGTCTTTTAGTTTCCTAGCCCTTCCTAAAGGTCTTCAATGTGCAGTACGTTTGTACAAATACTTCAGCCATCAGGAACTTGGCCAAGTATCTAGTATCACTAACCAACTACATTGCAAGGAATTATAGGAAAAGAACCCCTAAGTATCTTACTGCACATCTACTTGGACGGTTAGAGAAAATTTCAAAAGTAAAAATACTTGCAGAAAATCCTGAGTCATATTTCAGGCTGGAGCTGGATCCATAGTCACTTTTCTTTCTTATATCCACCTTCAAATCTGCTCCAGCTCTCTCTTACTGTATATCATCTGTTTACTTAACCCTTTCCAAATGTACCAGGGGTGGGGGATATTCTCTAATATCCAGGGGTAATACACCAGAAGTGCACTATCTGTGCTTTTTCGTTTTTTTCTGCACACTACATAAGACACACATCTTGTTGGGAATCTTTCCTCTGCCCGGTTCGTTCACACACTCCTGTCATCTGTTCTTGTATGATATGCAAAAGAAACTAATAGTTACTCAATGACTAGAGGTCCAATCTTGACATTTTCTCTCTCCATCTTCAGGGAAACCCTTCAACCCAAAAATGTTCCTGGCCTGTACTGTGGGAAATATCATCAGTTCGGTGCTATTTGGGGACCACTTTGATTTCCAGGATGAGAAGCTGCAGGACCTTCTTGCCTATACATCCAGATTTGTAACAGCGATCAGTTCTCCACTAAGCACGGTTATCTATCATTATATTATTGAATATGTCTTGTCCTTTCCTCCAGACTGTCAGTATACTTCATAGTGAAAGCATAGCTATAGCTTTACATGTTTTATTATGAACATGTATTGTGTGCAGTGCCCATCATGTGTCCATTAGAACTGAAATCAAATGACTATATATCAATAGTTTGGTTGGGGGGTACAAGCCACCAGTCCTATAAACCAGTATCGGAAAACTGATGGACGTCGGCACTCTAACGTAACATAAAGCGTCTCTTTATTTACCCTCCACTGAATAAAAAGGTCCCAGTTCAAGCTGGAAGAATGCAACAACCTTTGTTACTATACGAGGGGATGCTCAGAAGTTCCTGGTTTTGCCCCCTTCCAGTTGGAATTGAAAAATGAATTTGGCACCATATGAAAGCTTGATATCTCGTTATGTAACTGTGCAAATATCAGAGGCTTGCGATTGTTACAACTATTTTTAATTTCAGGTAGAACCGGAGACGGCAGAGGCACAAGGAAGTTTTAGGTCTGTGGAGTTACGGGCCGTCATGAAGTTTTTGTTTCTCCAGGGAAAGGACATTCCTGTCCTTTGTAGACTTTCCCTGGAGAAACAAAGACTTCATGACGGCCCGTAACTCCACAGACCTAAAACTTCCTTGTGCCTCTGCCGTCTCCGGTTCTGCCTGAAATTAAAAATAGTTGTAACATTCTGTGGACAAAACGGGATATCAAGCTTTCATATGGTACCAAATTCATTTTTCAATTCCAACTGAAAGGGGGCAAAGCCAGGAACTTCTAAGCAACCCCTCGTATATAATAGGTCTAGCCTATAGAGGAGGGTCCTAAATGGTGAAAATTAAAGGTATGGTCTAACCTTACATACATGGCTGTGGGACATTAGTGCGGTCACTATGGGTAGCATATGACTGTAGCATTCATTGGACTGCACTACCATACCAGGCACAGCTGGATGTACGGCATGAGCCGCCCTGAGCCGGGGGTGTAGCATTAGATGTCACTAATGTCCGATAAACAGTGGTCTATCTAAAGTGCTCCTCAGAGATTACTCAATTTAAGTGGAAGCAGCACCAAATAAGTGTCTTTCAAGCTAAGAGTGGCTTCTAAGGGCAGCCACATGGTAGATGTTTGAATATTATTGTCCAGCCATAAAGCCTCTGGAAAGCACGAAGCAGAGCTAACATAGGGGATGGCATGCGCGTTATGTTCCAGTGTTTGTTATGAGATGTCTCCAGTACCATGACCTGATAGCTTGCATGCAAAAAGGATTGTTTAAGCCAGTTGTTCTGTATGACCCTGCAGTTAGAGCAGAGATCTATCTCCTCCCTGCACTCATTTCTATGATCAGTGTGCAGAGGACAGCAAGCTGAATGGTCGGTGTTCAGCCTCCTTTTACACTATGGAAATCACTGGTGACAGAGCGGTGAGTAACTACTGGACACCAGGTAGAGAGGATTAACCCCTACACTGCCATAGACCACTCGGGATACTGACATGAAACCCTTCTTCTCTGTATCAGGATTCCAGACAGAGATAGTGTAATTAACTTATTCACTGTCTTAGATCACCAGGATCTCAAACACGAACCCCTTAGATAGCATACTACGTTTGGGATACAGATATTTGCATCTTCATTGCCCAAACCACCAACCATGGTGACATTATCCATTTCTCTGTCATGTACCACCAGGAAAGTTAACATTTATTCTCTGTCCTGAACACCTAAAGATCCGAGATCGTCCCCTTCTCTGCTCTAGACCAGGCATGCTCAACTTGTGGCCCTCCAGCTGTTGTAAAACTACAACTCCCACAATGCCCTGCTGTAGGCTGATAGCTGTAGGCTGTTTGGGCATGCTGGGAGTTGTAGTTTTGCATGCCTGCTCTAGACCAACGAAGATACAATCTGTAACCCCTTCACTGCCCTAGTTCAGTAGGGTCACAGAAATAACTACAACTAACTATCCAAGCTAATTTTGGCTACCTGTTTAGTGCTATACAGAAATACTTATTGGCTGTTGTTCTGGGTTGCCCACTTTGGAAGGAATTGTGTCCATTGTACTTACTGGTCCGTTCACTATCTACAAAGACTTAACGGGGACATTGCATGTACGGTACATTATGCAATACATTTGTCTTCTTGCTTTCTTGGACAGCTCATTCTTATATGTAATCCTCATGTTCATCTTTTCTTCATGTCCTCTCTCTGCAGCTCTGCAATACTGTCCCAGCTCTTCTGAAGGTCCCCGTCATCAGACATCAAGTCCTTAAAAGAACTAAATTTCTTGCAGCATTTGTGACAAACTATATAAAGGGTCACAAAGAGACTTTGAATCCGGAGTCACAGCGGGATTACATGGACCATTACCTGATGAAGATGAAGGAGGTAAGGGAATTTTTGAGGATGACCTGAGAAGATGTAGTCTACATGACTAGTGTTGAGTAAAGCAAAGTTGACGAAGTAGAATTCTATTGGAATTTCAGGAAAAATTTGATACGTCCAAAAGTCGAATTTCCTCGTGTTTCATGGTAACAAATCAGATTTTTTTCTAAAATGGCTGCTGTACATGTTTGAAAGAGGAAGTATTAAGCCCGGGAACGAGGGTTCAGCCATAATGTCCATGCAGCCAACCAATCAGCAGTTAGCCAGCCCCTGTGATGTCACAGCCCTATAAAAAGTCTCCTCGTGCCCGGTCTCCGCCATTTTCCAATGAACTTGGTGCAGGTAGAGACATTACAGGTGCTATTTATTAAGACCGGTATTTTAGATGCTGCTATTAATATAGCCCCATCGCTGGTGGTGCATCGCTGAAGTTATGAAGAGGTGCAGGCCTCTTTATAACTTCGGCGCATCCAGAGCTGCTTCTAAATGTAAGGCTGAAACAGGTGTACAACATGGTAAATGAGATAGGCCTGCCGGCCCCTTCCCTGCCCACGCCACGACCATTTTTTTTAGACCTGCCGTAAGCGGGCAGAAGTCGCAGATTGCGGCACAAGTAGCCACTGCACTGCAATCTGCGCCTGAAATAAGCCTAATTTAGGCATATTTCAGCTTGATAAATGATCCCCTTTATTTACAAAATATTACTATTAGGCAGTTTAGGGACAGTTTAGAGATTGGGATATAATAGGGAGACTTTATCCACACCATGGGGAGAGAGAAGGGGTCAATTGAACAGGGTAAAGCCTGGCTGATAGAAAGCTTTTCTATTACACCTTGCTGCACTAATTGGGGTGTAAAAGGTATTCTAATACTAGTGATTTTAGGTTGTTTGCATTCTTTTATACATAAGTAAAAACATGAATCCTTAATTATGTAATTAGGATGAAATTGCGGCCTGATACTACAGATTTTATGGTGTTGATGTTCTTTTATACATGAGTACATCCTTGATTCTGGGGTGAAATTGCGGCCTAATACTACAAGTTAATTCTGTGGGTGACCTATAGCCATTTTTTGGGGTGCAATATACCTCCTTTGCATCCGTGCCACGGAAATACAATTGTTAACCTGTCTGTTAATTCTGTGTATGACACAAAACAATTTTTTGGGCTAGATACACTTCCTTTGCACCCGTGACACAAAAATACAATCGTTCTGTCAATTTTGTGGGTGACCTCAACGAATGAGGTAAGCCAGTGGCATACTAAGTGAGGGGCACTCCGCCCCGGGTGCCGGCTCTCAGGGGGGTGCCAGAAGCAATGAGCGCTTCCATCAATACAGATAGAAGCGCTTATTGCTGGAGCGCAGGGAGCTGGGTCCTGTCCCTCTCCGCTTAGCTCCCCGTGCTCCTCCCCCATCTTCACATCGGCGGCACACAGAATGGTGAAGCAGGAAGACTTCTCCTTGCTCCACCATTCAGCCTGCAGGCACAGATCGCGCTGCCGGCCTGTGTGGGTGGAGCCGGCAGATTGGAAATCTGCATAAGCTCCGCCCACACTGTGCTGCAGCACGATCTGTGCCTGCAGGGAAGAAAGGTATGTAAGCTTCAGGAATTGGACAAGGTGAGTAGTTACTGTGTTTGTTTGTTTTTTATTTACTACAGAGGGGGCCCAGAGGGGTTTATTAGTATGGAGGGGGGCACAGAGGGCATTACTTATGTGAAGGGCATTTCTACTATGAAGGGGCACAGAGCTAGAGGGCATTATTACTGTGAAGGGGGCACAATGGCGATTTTTAATATGGAGAGGGCATTACTAGAGCAGTGGGCATTACTACTTTTAAGGGGGCACAATGGGCATTATTACTATGGAGGGGGCACAATGTATATTATTACTGTGAAGGGGGCACATAGGGCATTAGAACTGTGAAAGGGGCACAATGTGGCCATAACTACTGTGAGGGGGCAAACATCTATACAAAACTACTGTGAAGGTTGTACAATGAGGGCAATACTACTGTGAGGGGGTACAATATTATTTTTTTAAGTATTGGAGGGGCGGTGCCAAAGAAAGGACCCGCCACTGAGGTAAACGTCAAATAAGGGACGTGGCCGTGGTGCTGCTGGTGTTTGTGGTGGTAAAGCAGGGAGAGGACGTAGATCTGTGCCAACTACATGCCCAAATGAAACGCCTTCCTCAGGTGCACGCAGGCGACAGAAGGTTCTGCGTCATTTTGTTGGACTGACTACCGCTGTACGAATGGTGAGACCACAACAAGTAGAGGTGGAAGTAGATTGGATGGCTGACTGTGCCTCCAATTCCTTCACATTGTCTACCACTCGGTCCCCCTGCTGAAAGTGCAGAGTTGGCATCGGAGGTCCACGGGCATCTGTCTTCCACTTCTACCCCTTGCAAATCAGGCAGGCAGTCTGAGCCGCAAGTCATGCAGCAGTCTCTTATGCTTTTTGATGACTCTGCTGGCAGGGTTTCCGTGGGCAATCCACCTAGCCCTGCACCAGAAGTGGAAGAGATTGAGTGCACTGATGCCCAACCACTTATGTTTGAGGATGAGGACATGGGAGGACCATCGCAGCACGTCTTTGACTAAACACAGGTGTCAACTGCTGCTGCTTTTTGCAGTCTGCAGACCGACAAGGAGGGCAGGGGTGAAGAGTGGGTGGAAGATGATGTGGAGGATGATAAGATACTAGACCTCACATGGAATCAAGGTCATCCGAATGAGGTGTGTGCTTTGGAGGAAGAGGTGGGGATCATGCGGCGCCCGCTGCACAGCAAAAGAGCAGGGTGTAAAACTACAGCGGCTGGACCCTAGGCAGTACGCCTGATACTGCCCAACGCGCCAAAAGACATAGCACACCAAAACCAGCTCCAAGGAGTTCCTGGCATGACAATTCTTCATACAATGTGCTGACGACAAGACACGAGTGGTTTGCACGCTGTGCAACCAGAGCCTGAAGCAAAGCATTAACGTTCTCAACCTGAGCACAACCTGCATGACCAGTGCAAAGCACGAGCTGTGATGGAGTAGACACCTCAAAAACTCTCGGCCTCTTCCTCCCCCTCTGTAGCAACAGGGCCATGTGGCTCCCTGCAAAGAGAGGATGTGACTGCAACACCACCACCAGCAGCAGTGTCACCGAGCATCTTCACACTGTCCTATGGAAGCATTCAGCTGTCCATCTCCCAAACACTGGAGAGAAAGAGGAAGTACAGCTCCTCCAGGGGTGGTTAGCATAATTTTTTTGGGCTACTGTATGCTTTTTTTGTTTAACAGAAGGAATTAGCTCGGAATCTTGATGGCCTGTACGACTATGGGCACTTCCATATGTGACCTGCCTGTCATTTTGACGCACAGTAACGGTTTCACTAATAGAAAGGTCTAGCTATGTATGTTGGTGCAATGCACACTGATGTACACCAAGATAATTTTAACTGTAGGCTGGGATAGACCTAATTTAACGTGTTTTGTGACAAATTAATTTGTAACAAACCGAATATCTTGGAAAAATTTGGCGGTGTTTCCGAATCAAATTTTTAAATACTTTGCTCATCTCAAATTATAACCTACAAGCCCTCTGTCTACCTCTCCTTCTACTGGACAAGCCTAGAGCATGTTTACTCATATCACTATGGATTCTCTTCGCCCAATGGACGCTGGTCTCTGGCTAGTTTTGCCTGGAGCTGACACTGGTTCTGAAGACGAGCACACCATTACTTATAGCATAATAAAGACACATCCAGTATAATCATCACATACCTGACTGAATGTTTTTTTGCTTTCTCAGGTGGAACATGAGATGGATCCAGATTTCTGTGAAACCAGTCTCCTTGCGATAGTTTCAGGACTTTTAGCGGCGGGAACTTATACGATGACTTCCACTCTAAAATTCAGTCTGGTGGTAATGGCCCATTATCCAGAGATACAAGGTATGAACTTCACTGACCCTGTAGTTAGAACTTTGTGTGAACTGAAGAAGAAATGCAGGATAACAGTTGGAGGAGTGAGAAATAAGGCATTTTCACAATTTTGCTAATTAACATTACAGAATAAAGTTTCTGATGAAACTGGATCTTTATGATACTGGTTATATCTAGAGCTACAAACCAATAACAAAACCAGCATCCATGCTCTAATGCTAGAGGGCTAACAATTCAAAATATAACCTGATATTTAGACAATTTAGAAATAATTTCCCAAGGTGCAGAAACGTGGATTTTTACACACCGTAAACCCAAGGGGGTTACATTATGGTATCATCATCACACATATAAAATGATGGTGTCCTGCTTTTGGTGGTGATTTTAGAAGATTCCAGTAATTTATGAAGCAGGGAATGTATGAAAACAAAATAAATTATCCTGTAGTGCTCAATGTTCATAGGACTAGATTGGCCATGGTCTGACCATTGGCAACACCGCCGATCAGCTGTTTGAAGAGGTTACGGCGCTCAAGCAAGAACTGCCCCCTTTTCGTTGTTTACCTGTCTCCCTTGTAGCGGTGGTGCAGTGGAACTACAGTGGACATCCCAATTATGTATGAGGAAGCTGTAAATACACTGCACCGCTACTGCAAGGAAGCCCCTTCAAACATCTGATATTGAGGTCATATCTGTAGCCTGGACAACCTATTAGTGGAGCCCCACATATGTACATTTACTTAGGATAATGAATCAGAGCTGCTTGTGATCTTTAACAAGATTGTGACCAGATTGGGTCACATTTACTAAGGTTGTTGCACGCATTTTCCAAAATATATGTGCCAAAATTCAGGTATAAAGGTTTTTAGACAAACTAATAAATGCTATGCTTCAAAAAGATTGTGTGCACCGTGCTTGATCACTGTGAAAACAAAGCCCCAAAAACAATGACCGAATTACATTTTTGTTTTCACCCTAAATTTTATTTTTTTCAACTCATGATACGGTAAATTAAATGTTTTTGAAATTCAAAAAATACAACTTGTCTTGCAAAAGATTGTGGGGGTGTATATTAGGTGTATTTCTGGAGCAGATTGCGGCACAAAGGTTATTTGCGCTGCAATCTGCAACTTTTCCCTGCTCACGCCAGGTCTAAAAGAGGGTGTGTGGTGTGGGCGGGGAAGGGCCTGTGTTAGGTCTAGAAAATGGTCTGCCTGAAAATTTCTGCCTGAAATTAGATTGCCAGCCTGTGTACAACTTTCAACTGCTGAGCATCTGTTCAAGAACTGTAACTATTGAGTCTGTGACTGTTGATTGTCTATCTGTTTTTGCTGCATGTGTGTTCCTCTGTCTTCTGCATCTTCATCACAGCTTTGGTAAACATATAACATCATATTTGTCTCCCAACTCCCTAGCCAATGAGATCCATCCATTAGAACCATCCGAAACCTCTACAGTACCACAAACCAATACAGACCCCAAACCTCCAAAACATTTACAGTCCACACACCCCTTCAACACAGACTCCTAATCAAATGTCAGTCCAGACTCCCCTAAAACATAGTCCCCAAAACAGATCCCAAACAAACCTCCTAAATGTAGTCCAAGACCAAGACCCCCGGATTACAGGCCCCTTAACACTGTCCTACACCATGCCATACATTTACAGCATAGCGATGGCACCTCCTCAGGAACTGCGTCATAGCCATCAGTAAAGATGAGCGAATCGAAGTTGACGAAGTGGAATTTGATTCAAAATTCAGGAAAAATTTTATTTGCATCGAATCAGAATTTTCTCATGCTTCGTGGTAATGAATTGCAGTTTTTTCCTAAAATGGCTGCTGCACGTGTGAGGACATGGAGCAAGGAACTCTGGGAAGGAGGGATCACCCACAATGCCATGCATGCAGCCAATCAGCAGCCAGCCAACCATGTGATGTCACAGCCCTATAAATAGCCTCACCACAAAATTCATACAGTCGTGGGCATGAGCCTAAAAACAAAGTATCAGTGTAAGGTGATGCATGTTTAATTTTCCCATGTATGAATAAAGTTAAAAAATTCTAATAAAAAAAATAACTTTCAAATATAAAAAAAAACTTCCCCTTATCAGTCATTTATAATTCGTAAGAGAAAAAAACTAACAAAACTACACATAATTGATATTGCTACATCCACAACAGCCAGATATATAAAAGGATCACATTATGTATACTGCAAAAAAGAAATACGGAATTGCTGTTTTTAGTCATCTCACCTCCAAAAAAATATAAAAAATCAATCAAAAAGTCGTATTGTATGTACACCAACCTGGTACCAAGAAAACTAAAAACTGCTCATCCAACAAACGACAAGCCATCGTACAACTGCTTCGATATAAAAAGGAGTATAAAAGGTATTTATGGTGCAGAAGTAGTAAAACATGAAAAACGACATACATTTGGTATTGCCATAATCATACCAACCCACAGAATAAAGTTAATGTATCATTTATATTGCATGATTAAGTCCTAACAAAATAAAAATAAAAACACTGACAGAATTGCAGTTTCTGCCCACCTCGCCTCCCAGAAAATTAGAGATCAGAAAGTAATATGTACCCCAAAATGGTACCTTTTTAAAAGCTACAGCCAATCCCTCAAAAAACAAGCCTTCACATAGCTCCCTGGACAGAAAAATATAAAGGATATGAGTCTTCGATATGGCAACGAAGAACAACAAAAAAAATACAATATGCAAAAGTAGTAAAACGTGAATAAACTCTATACATTTGGTATCTCCATATATGTATTGCCCCACAAAATAAAGTTCATAGAAAAAATGTACTGCATGGTGAACCCAATAAACATTTAAAAAAAACACTGACAAAATTGCAATTTTTGCTTTTCTCACCTCTCAAAAAATGAAATGTCACACAGCCCCCTCAACAAAAAAATAAAAAGGTATGGCTCTTAAAAAAAAAAGTCAATAAATTCATATAGTGCTCCTTCAGGAGAAATTATGTAAAACTGTATATGGTGGTTTACAGGGAGACGGGGCAGCGAGGATGAAGACAGAGGATCACATGACCCAGGAAGGGCCCCTGACTGGGAACTTGCCCACAATGCAGGTTTTTGGCTGGTTAATTAGGTTATGTGCTGAGCTCAGCCAGTGACGTGAGAGGACATGTGTGCCATGTATCAGGAAGACTCCTAAACAGACTCGAGACAGCTATATTAGGAGTTACATGGATAGTGCAGTGAGTAAGAAGAACATATAATAGATTGAATTAATAGGTAGAACATTCAAGGTTTATCAGTAGGAGGGATAGCATAGCGGTATTGTACTGTGTTTTACAGTCATAAGTAGAAAGCTGTTCATATAATGCAATCACAGAAATCCTGCAGTGTCTGCACAAAGATCTTTTTTCTGTACATAAACAGACAGCCTTTTTTTCAAAAACCTCACATTTCTACAGTTTGTGTTTTGTAGGCATATTCCCAGCACCTCCAGCAGCATATATCTCTCTGGTTACACTGTGCAATAGCCCCTTTTTCTTTCTAAACACCAGTTGCAATTTTGCTACCATTTAAAATGGCACATTTCAGTGCATCCATACCAATGTGTTCAGAGAAGGTTATGTTTAAATTGTGCCTCTCTCTGCTAATTACCAAAAAAACATTTAATTATTTTTGTTACCATTTAAAATTGCACAGTTCATCACATTTTAGTATGGTAATATACTATTGTAAATTGTCAGTACTAGTGTGCAGTGTGTTGGTAGAAGGGAGTGCTTAATTGCCGCTCTTTCTGTTAATTGCCAAATAATTTTGTATTGTTTAAATAGACCACATAATAAAATGTCTCAGAAATGACAGAGTAGAAAACAAAAGACCTGTGCCTCGTCATCCATAAGTGAGAATGTGAGTAGCAACAACAGGAGTTCAGAAGAGAAGAAAGTGGAGGCAGGGTATCAGCATAGCTGTGTTGGTAGTAGTAGTGGCACTTGTAGCCGTTGTGATGGGGGTAGTGACAGTGGTAGCCATGAAACTTGGGGCAAATACAGAGGAGGAAGAACTGAGGGGGACCAAGGGGCCCTCTTTGACATATCAGTCTGATAAAAATGGTGACGAGGGTGAGGACTTTGATTTTGTGTTGAACAGGAACTCTGTGCCGGATTGGGGTGCTGAGGAGGAAATGACATCAGAGGAGGAGGAGACAACATACAGCCAAAAACTGAAAAAAAAACAGCCAGGGCCAGTGTAACGGTCACGTCCACACACACACACACACAGGGGGAAGGATAGTGACCACTGCCCTCCACGCTCACCCCTGGCCCTCCCTACTTGCCTCACGAGTCCTGATGACAGGGGACAACTGGACGACAGTCCCTTACTTAGGATATGTGCAGGGAAGACAGACAAGATAAAATACGGAACGTGAACGGATCAGAACCAGGAGAGCTATGCAGTACAGAGGGTTAAGCAAAGAATGGTCAGGAGAAGCCTGAGTCAAATACCAGGAGAGTAGAGAAGTACCAGAGGAGTCCGCAAAGAGTAGTCAGGTGGGAGCTGAGGTCACAATACCAGGACGGATGCGCAGTACAGGAGGAGCAGGCAAAGGATTGTCAGGGAACAGGATCAGGTGAGTATTCAATAGTCCAACAAATAGCCAGGAACCTAGAATTAACAGGCAACCTGTGGCCAGCAGGCTGCCTGTATTTATAGTGGGGTCTGAGGGTCATGTGACGTGGCCAGCGTCACATGACCGACAGACAGACAGACAAGTCGAGCACCGAGTGATCAGCTCGGCGCTCAAGGCAGACCTAGAAGCAGGGAGCCTCCCAGCTAGCCAAAGCCGCCCTGGGAGCGAGGCCAAACACAGATCCTCGCTCCTGAAGCTAAGCAGCAGGTCTGCGGCTGATGGGAGACAGAGTGCGCCTTTGGCACCCTGTGACAGCCAGATCTGCTTCTGTTGTGGTCACTTCAAGAACTGGTGATGTTGCGGACACCATTGTTGTAGGTTCAAAACTTGCGAGATCTATGCCAAGCTCAGCTGCTAGCTTTGTTTGGGCAGCTCCCATAAGGCAGTTTTTCTCCACGGTTCCAGAAGACAAAAGCATTGCAGTGTGCAAGATCTGCAGGATTTAAATAAGCCATGGGCATTCAAGATCAAACATAGGTACCAAAGATCAGTTGCAGCAAATGAGGCGGCATAACTCGATCCTATGGGAAAATAGAACTGGCCAGCATTCAAAAGAAGTCTGTCCTTCTCGGGGTCGTCTTTGTGGCAGCCAGGATGCATCCCCAAGCAGTACAGTGTCCTTGTTATCCTCATCAGCTATTTCTTCTCTTGTTCAGACTCCTCCTCCTTTTACTAGTGTCCTCCACTCCATTGTGAGACATCCAAAGCAGAATGTGTGGCCCTGAGAAAACTATTAACGTCCAGCAATTAGCTTGTGTGCAAATTTAACTACCACCTAACCAAGTTGCTGGCAGAGCAGTTTATACCGTAGCTTTTAGCTGTGGTAATTGTATTGCATTAGTACTTCTGGCAAGCTATCCGTTATAGCTTATTTTCTAAAGTCGTGCAGTTCCCCTTCTTCACCTAAATATAATTGTGCTATATGATATTCGTACCTCTGGCCAGCTGGCTTTTTTTAAATAATTGTTTAAATTCTCCAGGCAGGCGACATTGTCCTGCGCAAGTCTCCAACTCATTATCTTTGTCAAATTAATCGGTCACATGGATCATTTTGGATAAATGCCCCCAAAAAGGGACCTTTATAAAAGAAAAAAATATATAAAAAATAATAATACAATGTCTCAGTGTATTTTTAAACAGGCTGTATTTTTATAGCTATGCCTTTTCACATAGCTATATATGTCAGTCCTAGGAGAACTCAGATACCAATTTTCAGGCCAACTGGAGCACTTTTGATTCATGTAGATTTGATTTGGCCATGAATAATTTTTTTTATTTTTTTTTTGACTGATTCATCAGAATTGGACCTGAAACAGATTTCAAGAAATTTGCTAATCTCTACTGTGGGGTCAGAACCCTGACTACACCCTAGCTGAATTCCTTGGTGGTCTAGTTATAGGGGTTATTTCTTGGGGTTTCCACTGTACTGGTACCTCAGGGGTGATGAAAGTTTGACGTGCTGCCCAAACCCATTCCAGTAAAATCTTACTGGTGCTGCTACCCTTCTGAGCTCTGCCCTTTGCCTAAACAGCAGGTTATAACCAGATATGGGGTATTCACCTTCTCAGGAGAAATTGCATAACCATTTTGGGGTGCTTTTTCTCCTCTTAACCCTTGTAAAAATAAAATTGAGCAAAAACTACATATTATTGTTAATTTTATTTGAAATGCCGTAATTCTCAAATTCTATGAAACACCTATGGGGTGAAAATGCTCACTCCACGCCAATTAATTGCTTGAAAGGTATGGTTTCCAAACTGGAGCCTTTTGGGAGTGTTTCGTACGTTTTAGAATCTCAAGGCTGCTGCCAAACGTAACATGTGCCAAAAAAAACCTCAAAGCAACTTCAGAACCGAATTGGTCCTTCAGAAAATAGGATTTGAAAAGTTGTCAAATTGCTGCTGTACTTATAAGGCTAGTTTCACACAGTCATATTTCACAAAACAGTTGTTAATTAATATTTACCTCATGTCCACTTTATGTTGGCGTCTTTGTTCAATCTCGCCTTTATTTTTTGGGAGAGGTTAAAAGGCTTAGGGTACTTTCACACTAGTGGCAGGGGACTCCAGCAGGCTGTTGCGGCGGGTGAACAACCTGTCGGATCCATCCTGCCGCTAGTTCACATGTGCCCCCGGACTACCGCTCCCTCCCCATCGACTATAATGGGGGTGGAGTGGAGTTCCGGCGGCAGCGCACGCCGAGAAGCAGCCGGACTAAAAAGTACTGCATGCAGTACTTTTAGTCCGGCTGCCTCTTGACGTGCGCTGCCGCCGGAACTCCGCCCCCATTATAGTCAGTGGGGACGGAGCGGCAGTCCGGGGGCACATGTGAACTAGCGGCAGGATGGATCCGACAGGTTGTTCACCCGCCGGAACAGCCTGCTGGAGTCCCCTGTCGCTAGTGTGAAAGTACCCTAAGCCTTTTAACCTCTCCCAAAAAATAAAGGCGAAATTTAACAATGACGCCAACATAAAGTGGACATGAGGTAAATATAAATTATCAACTGTTTTTTGAAATATGACTGTCTTAAAATTAGAGAAATGCAAATTTGCAAAAATTGCTAATTTTGTAAATTTTTTCCTTACATTTTTTATTTTTTTTTATAAATAAAAACAGTATATATTGATCAAAGTTTGCCACTAACATAAAGTACAATGTGCCATGAAAAAAGTCTAAGGCCTCTTTCACACGGGCGTTGCGGGTAAAGGTGCGGGTGCGTTGCGGGAACATGCACGATTGTAATGCGTTTTGCACGCGCGTGAGAAAATTCGGCATGTTTGGGACCCAAACCTGAACTACTTCACAGAAGTTCGGGCTTGGGATCGGTGTTCTGTAGATTGTTATTTTCCCTTATAACATGGTTATAAGGGAAAATAATAGCATTCTGAATACAGAATGCATAGTACAATAGCGCTGGAGGGGTTAATAATATATTTTTTTTACTCACCTTAATCCACTTGATCGCGCAGCCGGCATCTCTTCTGTCTTCTTCTTTGCTGTGTGCAGGAAAAGGACCTGTGGTGACGTCACTCCGGTCATCACATGGTCCGTCACATGATCTTTTACCATGGTGATGGATCATGTGATGACCAGAGTGATGTCACCACAGGTCCTTTTCCTGCACACAGCACAGAAGAGAAGCCGGGCTGCGCGATCAAGTGGATTAAGGTGAGTTAAAAATGTATATCTTTTTTTAACCCCTCCAGCGCTATTGTACTATGAATTCTGTATTCGGAATGCTATTATTTTCCCTTTTTATAACCATGTTATAAGGGAAAATAATAATGATCGGGTCTCCATCCCGATCGTCTCCTAGCAACCGTGCGTGAAAATCGCACCGCATCCGCACTTGCTTGCGATTTTCACGCAACCCCATTCATTTCTATGGGGCCTGCGTTACGTGAATAACACACAAAGAGGAGCATGCTTCAATTTTCACGCAACGCACAATTGATGCGTGAAAATCACAGCTTGTGTGCACAGCCCCATAGAAATGAATGGGTCCAGATTCAGTGCGGGCGCAATGGGTTCAACTCATGCATCGCATCCGTGCGGAATACTCGCCCGTGTGAAAGGGGCCTAAGAATCATTCGGATAAGTAAAAGCATCCAAAACTTATTACCATATAAAGTGACATGTGCGAGACTTGGAAAAATGAAGCTGCATCCTGAAGGACAAAATGTTTTTTTCCCAGATAGGGTTAAACTATTTCACGCTCAACACTTGGCTATCACACTCTAACTCAGTAAAACAAATCCACATGGAACAAATATTTGGACACTTTAGGTGGCCATCCCTGTGTGGCCATTCAAGCCACCATTGGCTCCGAATACCCACAGATGATCTGATCTTTGTCTTGCAGCTAAAGTTCAGCAGGAGATAGATGAATTAACCAAGTCGTTGCGTCTCCCTGAGATCATGGACAAGCCCCAGCTGCCGTATACAAACGCTGTCATCCATGAAGTGCAGAGAATTCTTGACCTGTCCCCAGTTGCGCTTTTTCATGCCACCACTGAAGAAGTCAAGTTTAGAAGTTACACCATCCCAAAGGTACAGAGTATTCCAAGCATTTGACCACATTTTTCTCTTTCTACATCCAGAGGCTGAAAACATGTTCTTACCCATGTCTTTGAAGGTTCTCATTTATCAAGGTCATGGTATATCTGTAAAGATATACTGTTCTTACCTAGTTCTGCTTGCACAGCTGATGAGCTTGTTACAGTGTGTCAGTGTAGATGATCCTCTGTGAACTAAACACAACAGCAGCACAAATGCATCTCTTCGCCTGGACTCCAGGCAATGCAGTAGCAGTTACCCTCACTGACACATTGTACCAAACTCTAATCTGTAGAAGTATGATATATAGTAGAAAAGGTTTTCAAAGCTTCAAATTGTCTAAAATTTTTAATCAACCAATTATGGTATGTGACTTTCATTTTTTTGACCGGTGGTGGTGCCTCACACCTTATCATGGAATGTGAGTGGGTCAAGGTATTTTGCTAGAGGCCGAGTGTCCAACTGTAGAGTTAGGCAAGTCACACCTTAGCAAGAAACTCTTGAAGTGTGGAAGTGAGTTCCTGTTCTGAGCTCTGCTCCTCTGACAGAATCTCATAGCGTTATAATGATATGAGGCTGTGTCCCTGTGAGACCTGTAATCTCCTGAATTACCCTAAGGGCTCATGGATACAATCAGTTTTTGTTTGTTTTTCCACATGTGGTCTATTTTTTGCAGGTAAGATGCAGACCCATGTCCATTCTGCAGCCCTGGAAAAAAATAAATAAATAGAACATGTCCTATTCTTGCACGTTTTGCGGAAGTACTGTTGCGCAACATAAGAAAAACATATCCGGCCATCTGCATGAGCCATAACATAAAGTGTCTGCCCTTAGGGTACGGCCACACGTTAAGATCCCTTTATGCAGTTTTGGAAGCCAAAAACGGGAGTAAATTAAACAAGTAGGAGGTTGTATCTGTTCTTAAAGGGGTTTTCCAGGTTCAGAACTGAACCTGGACAACCCTCCATTTTCACCCCGGCAGCCCCCCTCACATGAGCATCGGAGCAGTTCATGCTCCGATGCTCTCCTTTGCCCTGCGCTAAATTGCACAGGGCAAAGGCATTTTTCTGAGTTCCGATGACGTACCGGGCTCTCCATGGGGCTGACAGGAACCCCGGTGACGTCACCGGCACTGATAGGCGGGATTTGGCTCTGCCCTAGCCAGTAAAACGGCTAGGACAGAGCTAAAGCCCGCCCCTCAGAGCCGGTGACGTCACCGAACACACTGCTGGGCGGAAGTTACCGCCCGGCAGTGTGTTATTGAAAACACAAGAGCCCGTGATCAGGAACGACAGTTCAGAGAAATGCTCGCCCCTATAATTGAGCAGCTGATGACCAAACGATTGTCAGCTGATGGGCACGTTTCATGAGGATAAAAGATGCCTAATTATTGGCAGGACATATCTCTGTGTAATGAGGGATGTGCTGCTGATAATTAACAGAACTGATTGAGGGAGGAAGGACCGTGGTAGCAATCGTTCCTCCCCCATTCAGTTTGCATCGCCCTGTGTATTAAGACCAGTGAAAACGAGCGCCGATGGATATGTTATTACTAGGGATAAGACAATCAACTTCGGATGCTTCATCCGAAGTCAATTCGCATAAAACTTAATTGTTATACTGTACAGAGCGGGAGCTCCGTACGGTATTAGAATGTATTTGCTCTGATGAGCCGAAGTTATTACTTTGCGAAGTCTCGTGTAATAACTTTGTGAATTATTACTGTAAAAAACCTTGGTACCGAACTCTGGTTCGGTGTGGTACCTTGGAACCCAAACCTGGAGTTTGGAATTAAGTTTTTTTTACATTAATAATTAAGTTATGACTTTGTCACGGATGATGTTGCAGATAGCTGGAAGTTATGAATAAACGTCCGACTGGCTTGATCCCAAACTAAAGAGCATATAGGTGACCCCTATGGAACCCTAAGAGCTCACCCTGACTGCTAAGCACATACAAGGGTCTCAGAGGTAGACGATTGCATGCCCACGTACCTAGACTGTGTGACACCTGAAAACCCTATAATAGTGAGGGGACACGACCACTGGATCCCTGTCCGTCATACAGAGGGAGTCAGGGTCACCTAGAATGAAGCCAGCAAGGAAACACAATACATGTAATAAACCCTGGTTTGCGGGCCGCAGGTTGTGAACCCCTGGTCTAGACTGTAATTACACTGCCCAGTGTCTACCTTCAGTACTAGTACTATATAACCTATGGATGTCAAGATTGTTGCATCATTTCATTTTGTTAAGGATTATTACTTACCCAGCGTCTGTTTTCTGGTTGAATAGATAAACTCGACTCAACATGTAGCAAATTTGTTGACAGACTCCGTCCACTTCCACTGTCCTGTCTGGTCCTCAGTTAAGGCCATTTTGCTCAGGCTTGCTGTCCTATAACTGGCTACTAGGAGACTTTATACTGCTACAAGTTGTAGCCCCCACCATACAGTATAATGTCTCCTAGATGCCCTCACAGTATGTCTCCTTGTGGCCCCTTACAGTATATAGTAATATCACCTTGTTGCCCCCATAGTATGTATAGGGTCAAGGAGACATTATACTGCATGGGGCCACAAGGAGACTATACTGTAAAGGGCAAAGGAGACATTATAGTGCATGGGCCGGGCCACAAAAAGATTTTTAACTGTATAGAGGCAGCAATTTTAACCCCACCAGATGAGCTCCCTGAGAGACTGGTTTGCTGTTTTCGCCTCTCTCATTGGCTTCTGAAATCGGTCGTCTGGCGCAGCCGTTTCCTGATTTCCAATGTCAGACATTGCTGGGTGGAGTCATGAAGAAACAAGAGCAAGGAGGGGGCAGCCGCTGTGGGAACTAACATGTATTGTGTGCAGGCAGCCAGACTTGGATGTTTTAGAGGCAACCGCTCCTATGACTTCACAAAATACTGCGGTTATTAGGAAACGGTGATATCGCCATATCGACTTTTCTTTATACTGCGGTATGCTGTGAACACTGGTAATTGGCTCAAGACTATCTGTACTTCATATTTCCCATAGACCTTCAGCGAATGTCTGGAGGTGGCATTATTGCAACAAAAGACTAAAAAATGCAGGTGCAAGAAATTTTGATCAAAATTTCACTAAAATGACATGGCTGCTGTGGTAATCCTGATCACTTGCAGTGAGAAACCTTTGAATGTGCTGCAGTTCTAAACCTTTAATGCACCCACTTAATTTGTAGAATGGGTGGTGGTCTGACTAGTCTGCCATATGTCAGTAACTTTGTGATGGGAGTAACCCTTTTATCACTGGGAGCAGAGGAACTGCATTCTAGCTGCATACAGATTTATGGTTATTTTAATGTGAATTCAAAGATTCGAGAGTAGAACAAGCTTACACAGGCTAAGTAAATAAATATATATTTAATGTGATAAAAAAATATAAAACTGACGAATAGGAATGCCAATTATTTCTTGAAAAATACCCCTTACAGCACAATGGTTCATGTACAATAATGGTAAAAAGCAATATATAGGGAATTCATCAATAAACTACCATCCTCATAACTGCGAGATATTTATAGAACATGTGTCCTTTCCTATAATTAGGGAGCAATCGTGATCCCCTTCCTCACATCCGTCCTGACAGACCCATCTCAATGGGAGACTCCAGAAGAGTTCAACCCCGGGCATTTCTTGGATGAGGATGGACAGTTCCGCACCAGGTTGGCGTTCATGCCTTTCTCAACAGGTAAGAACTGGAGACACTAAGATGTAACTGGACATAAATGAAGCGGATTAATTCAGTGCAGCAGAGTTTGAATTTGTTGATCTTGCATCCTATTCAGGACAGAACCTCTATCCTTTTTTCAGATATTTTTTGACTTTCAAATTAATTCTGAATTTTTCCCAAAATCCAAAGAATTTTGGGAATCTTCCAGCACAAATTAATCCACCTGGAAAATAAGATGGTATATTAACCACCTCAGCTCCCCTAGCTTAAACCCCCTTAATGACCAGACCACTTTTTACACTTCTGCACTACACCACTTTCACCGTTTATTGCTCGGTCATACAACTTACCACCCAAATTAATTTTACCTCCTTTTCTTCTCACTAATAGTTTCATTTGGTGGCATTTCATTGCTGCTGACATTATAACTTTTTTTGTTATTAATCGAAATTTACCGATTTTATTTATCTACATTTATTGTTCTACATGTCTTTGATTAAAAAAAAGCAATAATTGTATATTTATTGGTTTGTGCAAAAGTTATAGCGTTTACAAACTATGGTACAAAAATGTGAATTTCCGTATTTTGAAGCAGCTCTGACTTTCTAAGCACCTGTCATGTTTCCTGAGGTTCTACCATGCCCAGACAGTAGAAACCACCCCACAAATGACCCCATTTCGGAAAGTAGACACCCTAAGGTATTCATTTATGGGCATAGTGAGTTCATAGAACTTTTTATTTTTTGTCACAAGTTAGCGGAAAATGACACAATACATGTAATAAACCCTGGTTTGCGGGCCGCAGGTTGTGAACCCCTGGTCTAGACTGTCATTACACTGCCCAGTGTCTACTTTCAGTACTAGTACTATATAACCTATGGATGTCAAGATTGTTGCATCATTTCATTTTGTTAAGGATTATTACTTACCCAGCGTCTCTGTTTTCTGGTTGAATAGATAAACTCGACTCAACATGTAGCAAATTTGTTGACAGACTCCATCCACTTCCACAGTCCTGTCTGGTCCTCATGTGAAAGTTAGTGGAATATGAGACTTTTTAAGAAAAAAAAAATCATCCTTTTCCGCTAACTTTTGACAAAAAAAAAAAAGCTTCTATGAACTCACTATGCCCATCACGAAATACCTTGGGGTGTCTTCTTTCTAAAATGGGGTCACATGTGGGTTATTTATACTGCCTTGGCATTTTAGAAGCCCTAATGTGTAAGAAGTAGTTTTAAATCAAAATGTGTAAAAAATACCCTGTGAAATCCTAAAGGTGCTCTTTGGAATGTGTGCCCCTTTGCCCACCTAGGCTGCAAAAAAGTGTCACACGTGTGGTATCGCCGTACTCAGAAGAAGTAGGGCAACGTGTTTTGGGGTGTATTTTTACATATACCCATGCTGGGTGAGAGAAATATCTCTCTAAACGTCAACTTTTCACAATCTTTTGAATACAAAGTTGTCATTTTAGAGATATTTCTCTCACCCAGCATGGGTATATGTAAAAAGACACCCCAAAACACATTGCCCAACTTCTCCTGAGTACGGCGATACCACATGTGTGATTTTTTGCAGCCTAGGTGCGCAAAGGGGCACAAATTCCTTTTAGGAGGGCATTTTTAAACATTTGGATTCCAGACTTCTTCTCATGCTTTAGGGCCCCTAAAATGCCAGGGCAGTATAAATACCCCACATGTGGCCCCATTTTGGAAAGAAGACACCCCAAGGTATTTCGTGATGGGCATAGTGAGTTCATGGAAGTTTTTATTTTTTGTCACAAGTTAGTGGAATATGAGAAAAAACAAAACAAAAAAACCCCACCATTTTCCGCTAACTTGTGACAAAAAATAAAAACTTCTATGAACTCACTATGCCCATCAGCGAAGACCTTAGGGTGTCTTCTTTCCAAAATGGGGTCATTTGTGGAGTGTTTGTACTGCCCTGGCATTTGAGGGTCTCCGCAATCATTACATGTATGGCCAGCATTAGGAGTTTCTGCTATTCTCCTTATATTGAGCATACGGGTAATGAGATTTTATTTTATTTTTTCGTTCAGCCTCTGGGCTGAAAGAAAAACTGAACGGCACAGATTTCTTCATTCGCATCAATCAATGTGGATGAAAAAATCTCTGCCAAAAAAAAAAAAGGAGGGGAAAGGCGTCTGCCAGGACATAGGAGCTCCGCCCAACATCCCTACCCACTTAGCTCGTATGCCCTGGCAAACCTGATTTTACCATTCACATCAATCGATGTGGATGAATAAATCATTGCCATTTTTTTGTTTGTTTTTTATATATACAAAGCTCATAAGCCTCGGCAAACATATCTTTTTTACTGCAGAGGAGAAATCTCGTCTTGCAGCGCCGCATACACAGACTTTTGTGTAATCTGACAGCAGCGCAATGCTTCTGTCAGAATGCACATCAGTGCTGCAGCTGGTCGATTGGTTGGTCCACCTAGAAGGTAAAAAAAAACAAAGCAAAAGAAAAAACCAGGCCGCAACGCAATAAATTTATTAACATGAACTTTATAATAACATTTGAACGGAACATTAACTTTTATGAACCTTGGAAACAGAAAATTAACTTTTTTGCTTACTAGTGATTATTTCTTTTTGTTTTGCTCTTTTTACCATTTATAGGACAAACCTCTCCTTCCCCATGGGACAATGTGCAAAGCGCAAATCGCCCAGATATGTGGAAAAGTACATTATGCACTTTGTCCCAGGTGAAAGGAGAGGTTTGCAGCAGCTCTGGTGAATGGGCCCTAATAGCCCTGTGTGCCTGTCCTGTGAGATGCAATCCCTGTGCTAAGTGTACCTGTGTGTGGTACTTCCGGAAACACTCCCCTAAGCATAGGGCAGGGTGGTCAGGGCAGTCAGGACAGAAGTAGCGGGTGTCATGCCTTATTCCACTCCTGCTACAGACACAACATTTTTTTCGGGGGGGCGGTTGGTTTGAGGTACCGGCAACGACACTGTGGAAATGTCGCTCGTGTAGACGGCTCACTACACTGGTGGTTGAGGCCATGGAACCTCCTGGATACAGGAGGTTCTCAATGATCTCTTCCTGAAATTTGAGGAAGGATCCAGTTCTCCCAGCCTTACTGTAGAGAATAAAACTATTATACAGTGCCAATTGAATCAAATATACAGACACCTTCTTATACCAGTGTCTGGTCCTGCGGGAAAGTAAATAGGGAGCCAACATCTGGTCATTGAAGTCCACCCCTCCCATGAGCTAATGCGCAATGCGCATGTGCAGGCCGGCTCTGCCCGAAATATTGCGTCTCACGAGATGACGCGCCGGCGCGTCCAGGAGGAATACCAGGGCCGCCCCCAGGACGCATCACTGCGTGCGGCGGTCCTGTAGTGGTTAATGCAGTACAAGGAGTTGAATTAAACTAGTAAATTCATGCATTACAAGGTGTTGAATTGAACTAGTATATCAATGTCACGGCTGTAAATGAGCAACAAGAGTGTACACAGAGAATAACAACTGACGGACCCACTCTAGGGAGGAATAAGGGTGACCCCTGCCAGACCCTAAAAGCTCTCCCTACGCTGCTATGCGCATGTCCGGATCCGAATGGTAGATCGAGACATGCCCGCGTACCTAAGGCTGAAGACCACTGAAACCCCTACAATAGTGGAAGGGGCACGGCCACCGGTGCCCTGCTCAGTATATGGACGGAACCAGGGTCGCCTCGGATCCAGTCAGCAAAGAACAGATAAACACAATGTCTGTGCACTTAACTGAGGTGCTGCAGCCGCAGTGCAAACAGATCCGAAGTCAGCAGACGATATCTGAAGTACTCGCATCAGCAGGACACAGATCCAGTGAAGAGAAGTAACACAGGTGAAGACACTCAAGCGAGAGATACAGCTCAAAATGAAGAGTATAATCCGCACCTCTACAAAGGAGGAGGGGTGATTTAAAGGCAGCGAAATCAAACACAGGAGGAACAGCTGGGAGGAAGGAAACCAAAAGTAAAGACCTCATCACAGGGGCAGAGAAACAGGGAAGAGAACTCCTCCTAGCTCTAGTAGTGACATCATCACAGGGGTGTGGAAACAGAGCTATGAGAACGTCTCAAAGCTCTGGTAGTGACAATCAACACAGTAAAATGCATTGGATTAAACTGGTATACTGCCGCAGTAGAATGTGCTGAACTGCACAACTTTAAACAGTAACAAATTTGCAATAGCTTTTTTTTTTTTTTTTTTTTTTTTGTGTAGCATATCCAGTGAAATGCATTCTGCCGAAGTGACTGGGAATATACCTACAAAGCGCGTATTAACTGTAGAAGCTTTTTTTTTTTTTTTTTTTTAAGGCTGGCTGCAGATGCTGCACAGAATTTTTTTTTTTTTTTTTTGTGCAGGCACTGAAGGAGCAGCTAGTGATCAGTGATGAGTGTCAGGGGCAATATTCGAATTTTCAATATTTCGCAAATATTTCGTCGAATCATATATTTGAGAATTTGTGATCTCCAGTCATTATGCAAAAATCGGCAATCAGAAAATTTTAGATAAAAATTTGTGAAACAAAATTTTGCGATAAACACAACTCCTAAAGTGAAATATAATGCAGCCTTCTCATTGGCCCACAAGCAAGAAGCAGTGAGGAATCATGGGTACTGATGAAAAAAAAAATCTAGAATATTTGCGATTACGAAGATATAGCACTATATTCTAGATATTTGCGAATTCTCAAAGTTCCAATATTCTCGATAAAAAATTTGTGATTAGAATATTTGCAATCAACACTACTAGTGATTGAACGAAATGAAGCCCACAAAGTAGACTTTGATCTGAATTTAGGGTACATTTGATTCACCGCAAAGCCAAGTTTCCTTGTTTTTTGCGGTAGCGAATCAATTTAACTTGAAATAACGTAAATAAATAAAAATACTTACCTGACCCATTTGCTCGCGACAGGCTGGCTGCCGCCATCTTGCTTAAAGATCTTGGCCGAAAGCCTGTGGACGATATTGCATGACGTCTCCATATGGCTGGTGTGATGATGTCATCTCAGGCTGGGCGAGATTTCACGCCAGACCTTCAAACAAGCTGGCGGCGTTGGGAGAAAATGGATCAGTATTATAATGATTTTTTACATTTTACACTCTGTAATTAATATCGGATCCCGCAATCGTATATGAACGCAGCATCTGAGGGGTACAATGACGGGGAGCACAATCGCCACTCCCTGTCATTGCACCCACTAATTGCAAAAAATATTTGCTTAGTGACAGTTGTTCATCACAAAGCAGAATTTTTTGTAAAATTCGGCAAAGCAGCTGAATCAAATTTTTAAATACTTAGCTCATCACTAGTGGCAGCAGTATGTTACATACATGAACTGCTCCGACATCCTTCAATGTAAGACACACACAGAACTCCGACATTATGCATTTCCTCTCTGATGAAACCTTGACTTTTCTACCTATTAATTTAATCTATTCCCAAACTTTCCCAGCAACACCGTTATCTGGCCGGTTTCTGTCTGCAATTGGTGTCTGCCAGGACATGGGGCATATAGGTCCTCTCGCACGGCAGGTTGAGCTGAGAATGGTGTCTGTGCTTCACACATTCATATAGCACAATATGCTACCCCTGATTGGCTCACAGGCTGTCAGTCTCTCAGGATGGCTGTAGATAAGCCCCTCCCACCCAGGGTCATGTGATCCTCCATCTTCATCCTTCCTGCCCTTTTTTTAAAATCTGACCAGTGTCACTTTAAGCACTGTTAACTTTAAAACGCTTTGACTTATCCCGGCCATTCTGAGATAGTTTTTTCGTCTCATATTGTACTTCATGACACTGGTAAAACACTTTTTTGCATAAAAAATACCTAATAACCACCCTCTGATTTTTATGGACCGGTTTATTTACACCGTGTCCTGTTTCAACCCCTCTGATGCACCCCTGGAGTAGAAGCTCCCTAAAAGTGACCCCATTTTGGAAACTACAGGATAAGGTGGCACTTTTTTGGGGACTATTTTTAGGGTACATATGATTTTTGGTTGCTCTATATTACATTTTTGTGAGGCAAGGTTACCAAAATCAACAGCGACCTCCCTTCCAGGTACCTAGGCCTCCATAAATTTGGCCCCAAAGTGATCGATGGCCGGCCGTATCTTATACAGATGGTCATGGGCAGGATCACCTCTGGGGGGGACATGCTGCATTATCTGAATAATGCAGACATTTCTGGATGCCCTCAAACCGGGTGCATGTCATGGCCGTACTGTACAGTGGGGTCTGGTAGAGGATGTCCCCACTCCAGTAATGCCTGACACTGGGTTTCTTGACCAGGCCGATATGCAGCACGAGGCCCCAAAATGTCCTCATTTCGGCTGCACTGACCGGGGTCCTGCCACCGGGCCTGGCCAAAAAGGAGCCCGGGTGTTGAGCAACGAACTATTGGGCGTACAGGTTCATCTGCTCCACCATCAGATTTACCAGTGGGTCACTGAAAAAATGACAGTCATATTCAGTGAAGCCCACTGTGGAAATCTGGATTCCTGATTGGCCTACAAAATCAGGAATGCACAGGCACGACCGCGGGGCAGCCGCATGCAGATTGCAGACCCATTCACTTGAATGGGGTCCACGATCCACATCCGACCTCACAACTTTTTTGCGGTGTGGAGGCACGGACAGAAAACTCATGGAAGCACTCCGTAGTGCTTCCGATCCATGACTCCGTTCTGCATCTCTGTGATTGCGGACCCATTCAAGTGAATGGATCCGTGGTGCGGGGTGCACACAGCCTATGCCCTGTGCATGAGCCCTTAATCTGTTATTTTAGCTGCACAGTTACTGTGCCGCAGCATTAAAGGCAGGTTTCGTATATCTCCGTGTGCGTCACATTCTAGTGCACTGACATTCAGAGTTGGGCTGCTTTCCCATCTATGTTTTCCTTTCCGGTTTTGACATCCGTCAGAGGATAACACTTCAGTTTTGTCCCTATTCATTGTCAATGGGGACAAAACTGAATAAAACAGAACGGAGTGCTCCAGAATGCATTCTGTTCCGTTTTGTTGCATTTCCATGCCAGACACAAAACCGCTGCAAGCAGCGTCTGTGTGCATCATGGGATACTGCTCAAGACGGACACGAAAAAACACATCCGGCGCCCATTGACTTACAATGGATTTATTACCGGATCCGTCTTGTTCTTTTTAGAGATAATAAAACTGCATCCCTTCTGAACGGATGCAGATGGTTGTATTATTGATCGGGCGCGCTTATTGATAGTTACTGTACCTCAGTATTAAAGGCAGGTATTGTATATATCGCCGTGTGCATCACTTTTTAGTAAACCTTCATTCAGAGTTCATCCGTTATTTTAGTGATAGTTACTCTACACTACGGTCAACAGACAGAGGAACAAGCAGTGGCAAAAATGTTTCTGTAGCCGACACAAGTAGCAGCGGAAGAAGCCGCAACGATAGACCAGAGCTGCCAGTCTCCTCCAGCGGTCGGATTTTGACCAACAATCCGGCTATACTGGAACGGTTGACTCTACTGGAACGGTTGACTCACTCTTCAGCTTCATCTCAAGTGACATCAGACACACACAGACAGGAATCGGTGGGTTCCTCTGACACCACTCTTAGTTGGCATGGCCCAGGAACTGCCTCTGTGCCCTCAACTGCCCTGAACCTGCCTCCTGCTGCTAGCCAAGTAATGATAGGCACTGGCTCTGCTCCACTTTTCAGTAAGGACGAGCTTTGCGAGGACAGTCAGCAGTTGCAGGCAGCCCAGACTTGGAGGAGAGGTCCTCTGCGGACTCCTCTAGGCGTGCAACTAACGGTGATGACAGTCGGGTGGGAGCACATGTTGTGAGAGGTCAGGGACGTGCGCAAGAGACATTATTAGCCTACTGATATGTACCCAGGGCAGCTTCTAGGGAATTTTGTCAACAGGGAGAACAAAACAAAAGCCCCCCCCCCCCCCCCCCATATTCATGTTTAAAGTCTCCACAGATCTAAAATTTTTTTTACTTTCCTTCTCTTTTCAGTTTGTTTCCAGAAGCTCATGCATGCACAGACGTCTTCAGCCGGGGGTCCGCAGCCCCCTCTGCCATATAAAGACACCAGTATTAATAAATGGCACAGGGTAGAGGAGCTCTTTTACCGATTGTGCATTAAGATGCAGCTTATACCCTTTGGCTTGTTGTTTCTGCAGTCCACCCCGACTCTGTATAGCATATAACCTCCCTATATCCAGTAGTTGCCCCCTTTTAACCCTGCCGCCCTGGGGTGTCCACCAGTACTATGTTCAGTGCCGCCCCATCTGCCTACAATAGTTTACTTTCAAACTGCCGACAAGAGGATAGCCTAATAACAGTAGTGACACTTTATTGATCCCAGCGCTCCCTTCTCAATCGCTGGCTGCAGCGGTCTCATGTCTCATAGAAGTCCAGACACCAGCGAGGACACGGGAAGTCGTGGAAGGAGTGGACACGGATCAGAGATGTCACTACTTTTATTACCACATTCAAATCAGTTTTAGAAAATGAATTTTACACGGCTGGATAGCCCCTTCCTAACACAGAGCCCACAATTAATGATGCCGACCTCCAGACCAGATCTCAGAATGTATCCAGATTCCAGATCAGCCCCCAAATTCATACAGGCCTCAAATGTATTCAGACCCCTGTCGCCCCCTATAACCTCCACCTCACTCTTTAGTACATTAAATGCAGCATCAGACTAGAAAAAATAAAATAAAAAAATAATAATATATATATATATATATATATATGGTGTATACTCCCCCCTCTGCTCCTCCTCCAAGCGCCATCGCTTTTGGTTTAGCGCTGTGTCCTGGCGTCCGTGGTGCACTACGTCCTGACATCACACAGCGCCAGCTCCTATGTGCAATACGTGCGCTGCCAAGACATAGTGCCGCCACAGTATCTCCCCTCATACACTGAGAACCCCCATCCTCCACAATATCTCCCCTCATACACTGAGAACCCCCATTCTCCACAGTATCTCCCCTCATACACGGAGCACCCCCATCCTCCACACAGTATCTCTTCTTATGCACTGAGCACCTCCCACATCTCCCCTCATGCACAGGCTCCAGCACATGTACATTATAGTTTGTACTCACTCTGAAGAAAGCTCCTCACAGGTCAGAGCTGCCTGACTCCTCCCCAGATAAGCTCCTCCTCCTCCCTCATGCAGCTCCACACAGCCCTCAGTGCTCTTCTCACACTGGCCCCGCCTCCTTGCCTGACATGCTCCCACAGGCCCCACCTCCTCACTCACGCACAGGCTGCTCTATCCCCGAAAATACTGCAGCCATAGAGAAGAGGGCCAGCGGTGAGTAGTGTTGAGCGCAAATATTCGAAAAGCGAATTTTAATATCGACTATCACAACTTTGAGAATTTGCGAATATTTCAAATATAGTGCTATTTGAATATTCGTCATGATTCCTCCCTGCTTAAATTGCTTTTGGGCCAATCATGTGTTCAGATGGAAAAAATGACGAATATTCGAAAAAACAAATATATAGCACTATATTCTATAGTGCTATATATTCGTTTTTGACCCACGTCTCTGTATTGATCGCGTAATATTCGCATATTACGCAGTCATTACACTGCCGATTTTCAAGTAAACAAAGAATGTAGAATATAACTAATATTTAACTAATATTCTACAAAATATTCGTGAAATATTGCAAATTTTAATATTGCCCCTGCCGCTCATCACTGGTGGTGAGTACCGCTACTGCTGAGAGCGCTGTACTCGCTGTTCCTTCAGCCTCCTTTACTAATGAGCACTTCCACAATGGAAACGCTCATTACTTGTGTCCTGGCCCTGCCGCTGATCACCTGTAAACACCAGTGACCAGCGCCCCCTTTTGCTTGTTGATGTGATGCTCCCCGTGCGGTGGCACCCCTCGCCCGGCTCTACAAACGGCTCTAGAAACGGCCCTGTATGTACATGTTACATTTTTACAAGAACATGCAGGTTACTGGCCCCTGCTATCACACTGCTACTGTGATCTGCCACCATCTTGTGCTGTATACCACTGTGCTGCCCCCCTCCCTGCTCTGTCATGGGGCCACTATTGTACCTGTTACTGCCAATGCTGTTGGCCCCAATCCCCATTCTGTTTTGGGGCCACTATTGTCTCTGTTACTACCACTGATTCTGCCCCCCTCTCCACTTTGTTATGGGACCACTGTTGTCCCTGTTTGGCCGTGTTGACATTGCCGTTTATTTTACGGAAAAGTAAAAAAAAAAAAAAAGGATCCTGTATTTTGAGCATCCTTAAGGCCTCCTTCACACGGTCAGTATTTTTAAGCCAAAAGCAGGAGTGGGTCCAAAACATAGAAGAGATGCAAATATTTCCATTATATATTATCTCCATTTTGGACCCACTCCTGGTTTTGGCTTACAATTACTGATCCCAAATACTGGCCATGTAAAAGAGGCCTTATGGAGGCTCAAAATTTGGGATCCATTATTTTTTTTTTTGTTCTGCTCGTGAATCGGAACAAACAAACAGTGATGTGGACACAGCCTTACTGCCACTGCTGACACCCTCCCCACTCTCAGGGGGGCATTTTCTGACAGCCATAGCTGTTTTATATTTCGTTCTAAAGAGCTGTACGAGGGCTTGTTTTTCACTGGACGAACTGTAGTTTTCATTAGTACCATTTTTTGTTGTACGTACGACTTTTTGATCCCTGTTATTTTTTTTTTAAAGGGGGATAAGGTGACAAAAAAAAACTGCGACTTGTGTGTCTTACATTATTATTTTTTTTCCGTTATGGCGCTCAACGCACAGGATTTTTTTTTATACAGTATTTTAATAATTCAGACTTTTTCAGACATGGAAAAACTCAATATGCTTATTGTTTATACAAACAGGTCCATAAATATTGGGACATGGACACAATTCTAACATTTTTGGCTCTATACACCACTACAACGGATGTGAAATGAAGCACACAAGATGTGCTTTACCTGCAGACTGTCAGCTCTACCTGCAGACTGTCAGCTCTACCTGCAGACTGTCAGCTTTACCTGCAGACTGTCAGCTGTAATTTGAGGGTATTTACATCCAAATCAGGTGAACGGTGCAGGAATTACAGCAGTTTGCATCTGTGCCTCCCACTTGTTAAGGGACCAAAAGTAATGGGACAAGTGTCAAAGTCAACAATCAAGAGAAGACTTCATCAGAGTGAATACAGAGGGTTCACCCCAAGATGTAAGCCATTGGTGAGCCTTAAAAGCAGGCAGGCCAGATTAGAGTTTGCCAAACGACATCTAAAATAGCCTTCACAGTTCTGGAACAACATCCTATGGACAGATGAGACCAAGATCAACTTGTACCAGAGTGATGGGAAGAGAAGAGTATGGAGAAGGAAAGAAACTGCTCATGATCCTAAGCATACCACCTCATCAGTGAAGCATGGTGGTGGTAGTGTCATGGCGTGGGCATGTATGGCTGCCAATGGAACTGCTTCTCCTGTATTTATTGATGATGTGACGTCTGACAAAAGCAGCAGGATGAATTCTGAAGTGTTTCGGGCAATATTATCTGCTCATATTCAGCCCAATGCTTCAGAACTCATTGGACGGCGCTTCACAGTGCAGATGGACAATGACCCAAAGCATCCTGCAAAAGCAACCAAAGAGTTTTTTTAAGGGTAAGAAGTGGAATGTTCTGCAATGGCCGAGTCAATCACCGGACCTGAATTCTATTGAGCTGCATTTCACTTGCTGAAGACAAAACTGAAGGGAAAATGCCCCAAGAACAAGCAGGAACTGAAGACAGTTGCAGTAGAGGCCGGGCAGAGCATCACCAGGGATGAGACCAGCGTCTGGTGATGTCTATGCGTTCCAGACTTCAGGCTGTAATTGACTGCAGAGGATTTGCAACCAAGTATTAAAAAGTGAAAGTTTGATTTATCATTATTATTCTGTCCCATTACTTTTGGTTCCTTAACAAGTGGGAGGCACAGATGCAACTGCTGTAATTCCTGCACCGTTCACCTGAATTGGATGTAAATACCCTCAAATTAAAGCTGACAGTCTGCAGGTAAAGCTGACAGTCTGCAGGTAAAGCACATCTTGTTTGTTTCATTTCAAATCCATTGTGGTGGTGTATAGAGCCACAAATGTTAGAGTTGTCCATATCCCAATATTTATGGATCTGACTGTATATTTATATGTAAAATTGGGAAAGGGTAATTATTTAAACTTTTATTGGGTCATTTATTAAGATTGTCGTTTTAGACGGTAATAACCCTGCACTGGCCCTTGATGCGCCTAAGGTGCCGGCCTCTACATAATTTAGGCGCATCCACCACTGGCATACAATAGCCTGAAATCTATGCCAGCTAGGCTAAAAACTAATGTAGAAAATGAGGGGGAGAAGTAGCAGATTTTGCTTCAAATCACCTTTGTGACAAAATCTGAGCCAAATATAAGTCAAAACGTTTTTTTTCTTGCCTAATCCACCAGAATCCTCATACCGAAAACTGGCCAGAACCCTACCAGTTCCCATTATAGTTAAAGGGGTCTGGCAGTGGCCTGGCCTTCTCCGGCTGTGCCAAATACAATACTCTGATGGAACAGCCTGCCGAATAGCTTTACGCCTATGTGAAAGTAGGCTTTTGAACTCCTTTTACAGCCAAAACTGCCTTAGTATTCCTGTTTTAGTGAATGTGTTGTATTACTTCAGGATATTGAGTAGTTACAGCAAACACATTTTTACTGCAAAACTGCCCATTGTAAAATTGTATTTGATAAAGTACTGGAGGGGTTTATACCTCATCCAGATGGGCGAGATAAAATGAATCCATAAGGCTGTATTGTTTCAGCAAAGTATATTTTGTTGGAAATCATTTATACGGTTCAGACATTTATGGGCTGGATTTTTTTGGGAATGGCAGGAAGGATTGCTAGAAGGACATACCATTCCATTCCACTCCAGTACAGCTATTCCTTCTAGCTTAAAGTGTTGTAAGGTGTAGTCACTGGGATCATTACTGGGGAATACATAGAGGCCTCGGACTGTCCGTCTGGGTAAGAGCCTTGAAGCTGGTGGACCTGTTTCCTCTGAAAGCCTGATCTCCTTGTGACTGTACCTAGCTGAAGTAGATATACTGTTTAGTAAGTACGTAAGGGGGAGGTGGTGCAAGTGGATGGTGAAAAACTCACTCTGACAACGGAGTACCACTGGAACGGCTTTACTGCTGGTAATTTTGCAGTACAGCGATAAACTGCTGAACTGGTGCAACAGGTAAATTTTTATTCAATAGGGACACTGTCTGTAAGAAAATGTGTTGATCACAGGGAGGGTATAACTACTATCTCTGTGAAATATGTTTAACTTTTTACAGTGTCTCAGGGGCTGCACTGATCCTGCTAGTGGGTGATGGACCCTCTTGGTACTTGATCTCTATCATTCCACAGTAGGACCTCTCTTTGCTGAAGTGTTGCACTCTTCCTTCGGTGCCATACAATGCTCTGCTTGCTGCAACCTCTCTGTACCTGTCTAGGCTGCACTGCTTTACTTGGGTGGCTGAATCACATCACTCTTGAGCTCTGGATCTCTAGGACTACACTTTCCCTCTTCCCCAGGCTCTGGCTGAAATACCCTCCTTCTATGCAGCAGGTTTTTTCTTCCCTTCTTATACATAGCTGGGAACTGGCTCCCTCTGCTGGACTGAAATGATGACAGCAAGTCTCTATGTTCCAGCACTACAACAGTTCCTCCTGACACTACAAGTGCCCAGATGAGCAAGGTCTTTTGATTTGTGATTTGCATTGCATTGTGTTAACGAACGTATTGTATTACTTCAACATACTGTGTAGTTATAGCCAACTCATTTTACTGCAAAAACTGCATAATACCAGTTTAAGGGTACTTTCACACTAGCGTTTTTATTTTCGTGTCAGTTTTATCCTATTGCATTCTGAATGGAGAGCAATCCGTTCAGGATGCATCAGGTCAGTACCTCTTATGTTTTTTTGACGGAGAAAATACCGCAGCATGCTGCAGTTTTCTCTCCGGCCAAAAATACTGATCACTTGCCGGAATGCTGGATCCGGCATTCATTTACATTGAATTGTATTAGTGCAGGATCTGGCATTAAGTGTTCCGGCAAAACGGATCCAGATTTCCAGTCTGCGCATGCGCAGACCTTTAAAAATGCTAAAAAATGTTTATACCGGATCAGTTTTTCTGGATGACACCGGAGAGACTGATCCAGTATTGCAATGCATTTGTGATCAGTATCACAAATGCTTCCGGAATGCTTCAGTTTGCGAACTGCCTGCCGGAATCCTTGGCCGCAAGTGTGAAAGTACCCTAAGTGAATGCATTGTATTACTTCAATAAAGCAATCTTATTTTACTGCAAAAAAACTGCATTTTAAATTGTCAATACCAGTGTGTAGTGTATTTGTAAAAGGGCAGGGATAGTTTAAAGGGGTTCTCTGCTTTTGCTGGGAGAGCCAACTGCCGGAACTCTGCCATTCAGCTGTATGAATAGAATGAAGCGCTTGTAAGAGCACGATGTTCTTTTCTGTTTACCTGCACACCATCGACCTTACAGTGGTGAGCAGGCATGAGCAGGCGTGATTACAGCTGGACTAGGCATGGATCTGTGAGGATTTTCACACTCCTCTAGCTGAGGTCAATGAATAGCTCTGTCATTTCTGATGGTCACTATTAGTGTTGAACAAATCAAAGTTAACGAGGTGGAATTTGATCGGCATTTCAGGAAAAATTTGATTCTCCACAAATCTGAATTTCTTGGTGCTTTGTGGTAACAAATCAATTTTTCCTGAAATGGTGGTTAATTATTTTTTTTTTTTATACAGCTCGCCTCATCCATTTGATTGCAGAGAGGCCGTCATGGCATTCTTGATTGAAGAAAACAGGCCAATTCTTGTACACGCTGACATGTGACGTCATTACGTGTGTGGGCACGGTGATGTCACCTCTTCATCAAGCTGGGCGGGTGTGGTGGCGTCATCTCAGATGACATCACGACAGCGTGCTCTAGAAGTGACATGTTTTCTTGTGACAAAGCCATCTGCTTCACTGAAAGCCCTCTCTGAGATGACACTGGAAGCTGGACGAGACAGTACAGCAACATCCAACTGGGCCATTTCCGGTCACTGTTCCAATCTATTTCAAGAAATTAGCTCATCTCTAGTACAAAACAAAAAATTCTGAAATATAACCATAAAATGGCATACATTTGCATATGTTATGCATGTCTAACATGTACATTAAACAGAGAAAAGCAAGTGACACTCAGAGATTATAATGACCTGATTATTTCATAGATTTGTGTTATTTTTCTAGGGAGGCGATCTTGTCTCGGAGAGCACATGGCCCGCATGGAGATCTTCCTGATCTTCTCCGCTCTGCTCCAGAAATTCACCTTCACACTTCCCCCGGGGGCAAAACGTCAGAACGCAAAATTTCTAAATTCAAACAAGCATCAGATCATTGCATTGGGCGAGATATGTGCTGAGCTTCGCTCCTTGTCCAAGTGACCACTTGCAGTCCAGCTTCACGTCATAGAAGACAATGAGATGAAATAACAGAATGTGACCAAAAAGTCAATGAAAAAATAATTTCAGTTTGAGTAATAATTTGAGTTAAATGTTTTGTTTTTCCTTTCTAAAACTTCATTCACACGTCAGTGTTTTGGTCAGTGACTTCCATCAGTGATTGGAGCCAAATCCAGGTCCGGAGCCTCCACAGAGAGAAGGTCTAATGGAAATCACTGACGTGTGAATGAGGCATAACTTTATTGTGTACATATTGGATTAGACGTCTTCTAGAGAGTCTGGGATGAAATTGACTTCTATATATAGAGTTGAATCTGGTTTGGATGAGATTCTGGGACTGCTACAGATCTTAGAACTTAGAAATATAGTAGGTATGACAAGTCAGTGAATCCTTTGTGCCAGGGCAATTGTTCTGCTTTTGACATGCACAATATAAACTAACTTGCAAACTGAATAAAAATTATACTAAACCTCAATGCTTATGTATTTTCTGAATGTTTAGAGATTCAACGCTTTATCGGTGATGGGAATACCTTTTCAAAGTCTGTCACGTAAAGGTTGCTACAGGTTAAGATTCTGCTTTTGATAGTGAAAGTGGTATTTTTTTGAGTTGTAAAAACTGGCAAGTGTAAAGACCTTGGCTAGATGACTACGTGAGAGCAGCTCCAAAACAGCATGTCTTTGTGGTTTTTCTGGTGTAGATTTCTTGGGTCTGATTCGAACAAATCAGTAGGTTGATTCAATTTGGGTATGAAGAATTTTAACCAGAAGTGAAAGTGCTCAGATCACCTTAAGAAGTTGTGTATGACTCTCTTAAAAGGGTTTTCTGACATTTTAATACTGATGACCTATCCTTTGGATAGGTCATCAGTATCTGATTGGTGGGGGTCTGACACCCGGGACCCTTCCCATTCAGCTGTTTTGAGCGACGCTGCCTTCTCACAGCTTGCCAAGCACAGAGCCGTACATTGTATAGCGACTGTGCTTGGTATTGAAGCTCAGCCCCATTCTCTTTTATGGGAATGAGCTTCTTCTGGGCCACATGGTCGATGAACATGGTTGGCCTAGGATAAACTAAGAAGGCCGTGGTGCTCGCAGACAGACGATCGGAGGGGGTCCCAGGTGTCGGACTCCCACTGATCAGATACTGATGGTCTATCCAAAGGGTAGGTCATTATTATTAAACCCCTTCAAGTCTCCTAGGACTGTATCTTACCCCTTTAAAAGCTTTTTTTTTTTTTTTTTTTTATGGCAAAAGACCTATGTGAATAAATCTTTATTGAAAACCTTTTATAGTAAAATCACTCGGCTTGTATTGCCTTCCTAAAATCACCAAGAAAGACAGGCAGATTGGGAGTAGTGTCTGAATAAGACTATGGTATGTGTTCAGTCTAGTCAGCACTAAACATGGTCAGAGCAGGAGGCATGCTAATGGATTTGAGCAATACCTATATATGCACACTAAGGTACAACTTCTCTGCTTTGGCCAGGTTCCCGTAATGAAATGATACTATCACCATTCACTGTACATACAGAGATATTCCAGTGGTGTGTACCGAGGATGCACTACAGAGTCCCACGCTCTTCACCTAACGTGGGTGTAAAGTCCCACTATATCAGTGATATGTCCGTGTGGCTACTGTCACTCATGGCCAGGTGAGGGGATAGCACGGTTTAAAAGCCCTCACATACATAGCTCATGGTAAGCTACGTAGTACAGCACTATATAAAAAGCTCAAACAGGCTAATTAGCTGAACCCTCAGAGATTCTTTCCCTGCACCAACTTCAATTCTACCAGCGCTATTATCAGAATATACAGCCCTTAATCTGCTCAACGCGTTTCTGTGTTCTTTGGACAGGACAAGTCATCAGGAGCAAGGCGCTAACTTCTATATCTGACTGTAACAGAGAGGAGCCGGCGGTGGGCGCTGCACGTGTTAGAAGGCCATCTCAGCTGCTGATGCTGCATCTAACACGTGCAGCGCCCACCACCAGCTCCTCTCTGTCACAGTCAGATATCGTCACAGCCTCGGTGTTGTGCGCGTGACACATTGCCATGTATGCCGGTTGCCAGGGGCAACACATTGATGTTGGCTTGTATGTGCTTTTCTCCCCTTCTCCTGGTTCCTCCCCTGTCTGGTGCTTGATGGGTTAACTTTATGGCTGGGTGTGGCCACTAGGGTTTTATCTTTGATGAATGAACTAAAGATGTTTTGTAAAGAGGAATGGTCCAAAATACCTTCAACCAGAATCCAGACTCTCATTGGAACCTACAGGAAGCGTTTAGAGGCTGTAACTTCTGCAAAAGGAGGATCTACTAAATATTGATTTCATTTCTTTTTTGTGGTGCCCAAATGTATGCACCTGCCTAATTTTGTTTAAACAATTATAGCACTTTCTGTAAATCCAATAAACTTCATTTCACTTCTCAAATATCACTGTGTGTGTCTCCTATATGATAGATTTAACTGACATTTTTTATCGTAACATCCAACGATTTATACAGGAAAATCATGACGATTAACAAGGTTGCCCAAACTTTTGCATCCCACTGTAGCAATAAATGTAGCAGTGGATACAAATATAACGCTCACTCCGCAACCCACTCCATGCTGCCAAAATATTTATATAAAAAGTGTTAGTGGACGGCACACAAAATATCTGGTTGAATGTGGACTTGATAAAAAAAAAAAATACTTTTATTAAATATGCAACAGATTGCCTTTGTTCCTGATGCAGACTAGTTCATTCTGGCAGCCACACGAAAACATTGTGAAAAATGGCCCGTTACTCTATGTGCTTTATTATTCTGATGCTGCCACCCACCTGATGCCACACACCTGCTGCCCCTGCTGATATCTTCTCCTACTGCCATCATTTTGTGCTATTACTGCTACTAATGTTGCCAACCGCACCACTCTGTGACTAGGCCACTAAGATGACTCCTCTCGCTGTTGCCACCCTCACCATTCAGTGATGGGCCACTAGTTTCCCTGTTTAGCCTTGTTGACATCACAGTTTATTTTGCCATTCTCCTGATGCCTTAGAAGAACCGAAAACTAAACACCACTACAGATCCTGTCTTTGGAGTATCCATAAGGCCTCTATCCCACGGTCAGTATTTTGTATCAGGATTTGCTCATTATTTGGAAGCCAAAAGCAGGAGTGGGTCCAAAACACAGAAGACATGGACCCATTCCTTTTTCTTTTTTTTTTTTTTGGCCTTATTATCAATACTGATCAATTTCTGGCCAAATACTGACCATGTGAAGGTGGATGCTCAAAAGATAGGATCTGTTTTTTGTGGGGTTTTTCTGATGGATCAGAAGAAGGGAAAAATAAACAGTGATGTCAACACAAACTTACTGCTGACACCTTCTCCACTCTGTCATGAGGCCACTACTTATCAGTGTTATTATTATTATTTATTATTAAAGCGCCATTCATTCCATAGCGCTGTACATATGATAAGCGGTGCAGATACATAATACAGACAATTGCACTAATCCTAATCAAGACGAGTTAGAAACTGGTACAGAAGGAGAGAGGGCCCTGCCCGCGAGGGCTTACAATCTACATGGTATGAGAGAAGGACACAGTAGGTGAGGACGAAGTTGGTCATGGCGGTATAGAGGCAGCAGGGTCACAGGTTGTAGGCTGTCTGAAGAGGTGGGTTTTCAACTTTCTTTTGAAGGATTCCTCTGTCGGTGAGAGTCTGATATGTTGGGGTAGCGAGTTCCAGAGTGTGGGGGGATGCACAAGAGAAATCTTGGAGGCGATTGTAGGAAGAGGTGATAAGAGGAGAAGAAAGAAGGAGGTCTGTGTTACACACCAGCTTTTTTAAGCAATCTATGTGGAAACAGGAGACAGTGTTAAATGAGACAGCTCTTTCACTCTACAGTGGAGTTTGAGTGGGTAACACAATAGCTTATCTATCAACCAATGTAGACACCCCAACAACAGTGAGATGAGACTGCTTTTTCCCAATTTGATACAATCAGCAGTAATTGATCAGTATTGATAATAAGTCCAAAAAAAAAGGAGTGGGTCCATGTCTTCTGTGTTTTGGACCTATTCCTTCTTTTGGCTTCCTAATAATGAACAAATCCTGATGCAAAACTCTGACCGTGGGATAGAGGCCTTATGGATACTCCAAAGACAGGATCTGTTGTGGTTTTTATTTTTCGGTGCTGTCCGCATCCGCATTTCCGTTCTGCGGCCCCGAACTTCTGGTCCACAGCTCCGCAAAAAAATATAGAACATGTCCTAATAGTTTTTTTTTTTTTATTATAGTGCCAGCCATTTGCACATGGCCAGTGTCTGTGTTTTACGGACATAAACATTGACCTGTAATGTCAGTTAATTTAGTCAATTGATTCCAGCAGTTACTGAATGGTGAGCCAAAATCAGAAGCCAATCCTACTCTCAAATAAGGCATGTGACCTGTCTGTCATACTGATGCACAGTAACTGTTTCCATACCAGAAAGGACTAGCTATGCATGTTGCTGCAATGCACAGTGATGTACACAGAGATACACTCTCCCTGCAGCCGGGATATAGCTGATTTAATGTGCTTCGCGACTAATGAATTTGGAACTAACCTATTTTAACTTTTTATTCGTTGAATCAAATTTTTGAAAAAAATCATCCTTTGCACTTTCTTGGACTAGGATTTGTCATTGTATCCTTGCCCCCTCTATGATTTTCCACCTTTGTAGTTGCCCTGAGTGTCACTATCACTACAGCTATCAGTGTCCCTACCACCACCACCATGGCTGTAAATGCTACACTACAACCACTTAACACCACTATGCATATCAGGTCCTGAACCAGTTTTAGACAAAGTGAAGCCCTGGGCACAATTTAAAAGTGGGGTCCAAAATGTTGAAATATTGTGTTAACATCATAGTTGATTCTGAAGGTAATGTGCAGTGCTGATCTCTAGTGCTCCCAGGAACATTGCTTCTGTAACACGCCAGAGTTGTTACTAAACTCTTTTACCCCACTACAATCTCCTAAGAGCTTTCACTTTGTCATCTGATGTAATTTTACATTATATCTTCACAGATGTGTATAAAACCTTGTCAACTCTAATGTTTATTGTTGTAATTTCCATGTTCACCAGCAGGTGGCAGCAATGTGTTAGCAAGGACTTAGGTTCAGTTTAGTACATCTAAGCTGGAATAGTTCGTTCCAGCTTAGCTCCCCCTCAGTGAGCAGAAGTGGGCTGTGCCCACATCCTGCAGCATAGGGAGGGAAGGAAGTTAGAGGCAGTGTGTGCCAGCCACCCCTGTTGGGGAAGGCTGTGTGTTAGTCTTCAGGAGTCCCCCTGCATAGGGAAGAAAGCCAGGATCTTGTCTCGGCTGAGAAATTGATCCCCAGCCTGAGCCCTGCAGCCTCAGCTGGATGAAGCAAGCAGACAAAACTTCAGTTCCAGGAAGGAAGCATACACTGTGAAGATAACTGTGAGTAAAGTCCAGAGACTCAGGAGAAGCCATATTCCTCCTCAGCTAGTCAGCCCCCATACAGCAGAAGATAGAAAGTGCAGAAGCCAAATTCCTGCCACAGTATAGAGCTACAAAGCAGACGTCCTTTCCTGCAAGCTCCAGGTTGATAGAGCAGAAGATAAATCCCTGCCAACCACTGCCAATACCTGCTGGGACCTAAGACTAAAGCTGTATCTTGCTTGGAAGAAAGTTGCAATCAGTAAAGACAAGTTTGAACTTCACCTAAAGGTCTGGATCTCAATTTCTGCTGCAAATTCCTCTATTACTCCTTCTATCACTACACTCAATTTATTGCAAGTGAGCCAAGATCCAGGAGTCCAGCCGTACCCAATGAGTTACAACACCTTAGAGGGCCCTGTGACAATACCCTGCGCACGCTGCAATTGGCGTTACAAACAAAACTACAGACTATTATACCCATATCCTGCATAATTTGGCGTCAGTGTAACCGTACCACGGTCCTGCTCATTGCACTTCCTCTTAAAAGATCAAGGGCACAAGCAACAAGGCATACAGTTGAAACCAGAAGTTTACATACACTACATAAAAAGACACATATGGATGTTTTTCTCAATATCTGACATGAAATCAGAATGAACATTTCCTGTTTTTGGTCAATTAGGATTACCATAATTATTATTATTTGCCAAATGCCAGAATAATGAGAGAGAGAATGTTTTAAGGCATTTTTATTACTTTCTGCAATGTCAAAAGTTTACATACTGTAGGGGATTAGCTCTTTTCCAGGGGTTGCAAACACATGCTCCTTCACAGACACCAGGATTTAGGGGCCAAACTGTGCTTTATTGTGGCACACGGCATAAAGAAAAACACACAAAGCCAAAATAAAATACCTTGCCCGTCTGGGCCCTATCTAAACACATAGGTTTCCCTGACTCTAAAGCGTACCACAGTTCACACCCGTTATGAGATGCGGCTTTCCCAGCCCAACCTCCAGCAGGCTCCAGGCTGCTCCCACACCAGTGTCTCTTGTGGGATAGTGGTCTCTCAGCCCTCCTGGCTCAGACCACACAGAGCCCCTCCAGCCTTCTGTGTGCAAGTCCCCCAAAGTCCAGGCTATTGCATAGCCTCATGGCCCCTCAGCCTGGCCTAGCTGATACCACACTGACAGAGCCTCATCAGGCCTCTGTCTGCACACTCTCCAGAGTGAGACACTCCCAAGATCCAGTAGAAGGATTAAATAGGATCCCTGGACATGAGCATGCCCTAAGTCCCGGACTGGAACCTGGGGAAAACAACACTTCAATGTTCACATTGCTACAATACACTAAGATTACTATGCCGTTAAACAATTCTGGACTGCCCATATTATGATGTCATGTATTTGGAAGCTTCTGTTAGGTTTGTTGGTTAGAGACACCCCTGTGGATGTATTTAAATGGACACCTGAAACACACTGCTTCTTTGTGTAGCGTCATGGGAAAGTCTATAGAAATAAGCCAAGATATCAGGAAGAGAATTGTGGACTTGCACAAGTCTGGATCAACCTTGGGTGCAGTTTCAAGATACTTGAAGGTGCCTCCTTTATCTGTACAAACAATTATACGCAATTACAAACAAGATGGGAATGTCCAGCAATCATACTGCTCAGGAAGGAGTCAGGTTTTGTGTCCCAGAGATGAATGTGCTTTGGTCCGACATGTGCATATCAATCTAAAGAACAAAAACAAAAGACCTTGTGAAGATGATGGCGGAAGCTGGTAAGATTGTGTCTATATCCACAGTGAAACGAGGACTGTATCAACATAGGCTGAAAGGCCACTCTGCCAGGAAGAAGCCATTACTCCAAAAGAAACATAAAAAAGCCAGGTTAATGTTTGCAAATGCCCACAGGAACAAAGACCTACATTTTTTGAGACATTGCCTGTGGTCTGACCAAACTAAAATTGAACTTTTTGGCCATATTGACCATTGTTACGTTTGGAGGAAAAAGGGAGAAGCTTGGAAGCCTAAGATCACCATCCCGACTGTTAAGCAGCATCATGTTGTGCAGTGATTTTGCTGCATGTGGGACTGGTGCACTTTACAAAATAGATGGCATCATGAGGAAAGAAGAATTTGTGGAAATACTGAAGCAACATCTAAAGACATCAGCCAGGAATTTAAAGCTTGGGCGGATATGGGTCTTCCAAATGGACAATGACCCAAAGCATACTGCCAAACTGGTTACAAAGTGACTTAAGGATAACAAAGTCAAGTATAATCCTACTAAAAATGTATGGGCAAACCTGAAAAGGCAGGTGCCATCAAGGCGACCAACAAACATGGCTCAATTGCACCAGTTTTGTCCAGAGTATTAAGCCCAAATTCCGACCAACTATTGTGAGAAACAGGACAGGTTTATTCCGAGTTCATGTCAGATATTGAGAAAAACATGCAGATGTGTCTTTTTATATAGTGTATGTAAACTTCTGATTTCACATAAAAAAATGATTATATATATATAGTGATGAAATTATGTTGTTGTACAGGACCAAATATTATAAGGTGACTAAATCTTACCTCTAGCATGGTGTCACATACAGCTTTTTATGATAGTTTTGTTTCAGTCAAATCCAGATGCCCTTTGGAAGGGAATAAGACTTACACAGAAAGGACTTATACCTCTCATTCCTGCTGGATCCACTTCTGGTTTTGGCTCAAAAATGCTACAAAAAGCTGTGTGTGACACCACCCCTATACTGTTACTGAACAAAACATGCTATACAATGTACAAAGACCAATATTACCTAAAGATACTGCAATACCCCAGCTAATGTGTATATAGCTGTGTTTCATAATGTTATGCATTTTCCTACGTATTGGCCGGGCATCTCAGCAGGGAAGATATGGATGGCAAAGGTTGGCAGGAACAGGACTAACCACTCTGTTCCTCCCTTCTTGGTAGGAGCGGCCTGGAGGGGGAGTTCCTTTCACTCCAAAGGTAACTTCCAAAACCTGCACTTCGTCCATAAAATGTATTCTTTAATTCATCCATTAAAAGGCAAGACAAGGTAGATAAAGTCTACGCGTTTCAGACAGCTACAATCCGTTATTACTCATGACTAGGGATGAGCGAACTCGAACTGTATAGTTCGGGTTCGTACCGAATTTTGGGGTGTCCGTGACACGGACCCGAACCCGGACATTTTCGTAAAAGTCCGGGTTCGGTGTTCGTCGCTTTCTTGGCGCTTTTGTGACGCTTTCTTGGCGCTTTTTGAAAGGCTGCAAAGCAGCCAATCAACAAGCGTCATACTACTTGCCCCAAGAGGCCATCACAGCCATGCCTACTATTGGCATGGCTGTGATTGGCCAGAGCACCATGTGACCCAGCCTCTATTTAAGCTGGAGTCACATAGCGCTGCCCGTCACTCTGCTCTGATTAGCGTAGGGAGAGGTTGCGGCTGCGACAGTAGGGCGAGATTAGGCTGATTAACTCCTCCAAAAGACTTGATTATTGATCGATCTGCAGCTGTGCATCATTGAGCTGCTGATACTCAATTGCTCACTGTTTTTAGGCTGCTCAGACCGTTTGTCAGTCACATTTTTCTGGGGTGATCGGCGGCCATTTTGTGTCTTGTGGTGCGCCAGCACAAGCTGCGACCAAGTGCATTTAACCCTCAATGGTGTGGTTGTTTTTTGGCTAAAGCCTACATCAGGGTGAAGCTGTCACACCAAGTGCATTTAACCAGCAATAGTCTGTTTATTTTTTGGCCATATACTACATCAGGGGCAAGCTGCGCCCGTCAGCAAGTGCATTTAACCCTCAGTAGTGTGGTTGGTCAAGCTGTCACACCAAGTGCATTTAACCAGCAATAGTCTGTTCATTTTTTGGCCATATACTACATCAGGGGCAAGCTGCGCCCGTCACCAAGTGCATTTAACCAGCAATAGTGTGGTTGTTTTTTGGCCATATCCCAGTCTAATTCTGTCAGTAAATCCATACCGGTCACCCAGCGCCTAAATACTAGGCCTCAAATTTATATCCCGCTAAATCTCTCGTTACGGCTGTACTGTTGTGGCTGGGCAAGTTATTTAGTGTCCGTCAAAGCACATTTTTTGTTCTGGGTTGAAGTACAATTCCCAATTTAGCAATTTCATAATTTAGTGGTTTCTGCTGTATCAGAGCTATTTGAAATCTATCCCTAAAAGGGTATATAATATTCAAGGTGCACATAGGGTCATTCAGAATAACTTCACACACACGCTACTGTGCATTTCCAAGTCTAATTCTGTCACTAAATCCATACCGGTCACCCAGCGCCTAAATAGTAGGCCTCAAATTTATATCCCGCTGAATTTGAATACAATACATTGGGCCAAATAATATTTTTGTTGTTGTGGTGAACGATAACAATGAGGAAAACATCTAGTAAGGGACGCGGACGTGGACATGGTCGTGGTGGTGTTAGTGGACCCTCTGGTGCTGGGAGAGGACGTGGCCGTTCTGCCACAGGCACACGTCCTAGTGTACCAACTACCTCAGGTCCCAGTAGCCGCCAGAATTTACAGCGATATATGGTGGGGCCCAATGCCGTTCTAAGGATGGTAAGGCCTGAGCAGGTACAGGCATTAGTCAATTGGGTGGCCGACAGTGGATCCAGCACGTTCACATTATCTCCCACCCAGTATTCTGCAGAAAGCGCACAGATGGCGCCTGAAAACCAACCCCATCAGTCTGTCACATGACCCCCATGCATACCAGGGAAACTGTCTCAGCCTCAAGTTATGCAGCAGTCTCTTATGCTGTTTGAAGACTCCGCTGGCAGGGTTTCCCAAGGGCATCCACCTAGCCCTTCCCCAGCGGTGAAAGACATAGAATGCACTGACGCACAACCACTTATGTTTCCTGATGATGAGGACATGGGAATACCACCTCAGCAAGTCTCTGATGATGACGAAACACAGGTGCCAACTGCTGCGTCTTTCTGCAGTGTGCAGACTGAACAGGAGGTCAGGGATCAAGACTGGGTGGAAGACGATGCAGGGGACGATGAGGTCCTAGACCCCACATGGAATGAAAGTCGTGCCACTGACTTTCACAGTTCGGAGGAAGAGGCAGTGGTGAGACCGAGCCAACAGCGTAGCAAAAGAGGGAGCAGTGGGCAAAAGCAGAACACCCGCCGCCAAGAGACTCCGCCTGCTACTGACCGCCGCCATCTGGGACCGAGCACCTCAAAGGCAGCTTCAAGGAGTTCCCTGGCATGGCACTTCTTCAAACAATGTGCTGACGACAAGACCCGAGTGGTTTGCACGCTGTGCCATCAGAGCCTGAAGCGAGGCATTAACGTTCTGAACCTGAGCACAACCTGCATGACCAGGCACCTGCATGCAAAGCATGAACTGCAGTGGAGTAAACACCTTAAAACCAAGGAAGTCACTCAGGCTCCCCCTGCTACCTCTTCTGCTGCTGCCGCCTCGGCCTCTTCCTCCTCCTCTGGAGGAACGTTGGCACCTGCCGCCCAGCAAACAGGGGATGTACCACTAAACCACCACCACCACCTCCGTCACCAAGTGTCTCAACCATGTCACACGCCAGCGTTCAGCTCTCCATCTCACAAACATTTGAGAGAAAGCGTAAATTCCCACCTAGCCACCCTCGATCCCTGGCCCTGAATGCCAGCATTTCTAAACTACTGGCCTATGAAATGCTGTCATTTAGGCTGGTGGACACAGACAGCTTCAAACAGCTCATGTCGCTTGCTGTCCCACAGTATGTTGTTCCCAGCCGCCACTACTTCTCCAAGAGAGCCGTGCCTTCCCTGCACAACCAAGTATCCGATAAAATCAAGTGTGCACTGCGCAACGCCATCTGTGGCAAGGTCCACCTAACCACAGATACGTGGACCAGTAAGCACGGCCAGGGACGCTATATCTCCCTAACTGCACACTGGGTAAATGTAGTGGCAGCTGGGCCCCAGGCGGAGAGCTGTTTGGCGCACGTCCTTCCGCCGCCAAGGATCGCAGGGCAACATTCTTTGCCTCCTGTTGCCACCTCCTCCTTCTCGGCTTCCTCCTCCTCTTCTTCCACCTGCTCATCCAGTCAGCCACACACCTTCACCACCAACTTCAGCACAGCCCGGGGTAAACGTCAGCAGGCCATTCTGAAACTCATATGTTTGGGGGACAGGCCCCACACCGCACAGGAGTTGTGGCGGGGTATAGAACAACAGACCGACGAGTGGTTGCTGCCGGTGAGCCTCAAGCCCGGCCTGGTGGTGTGTGATAATGGGCGAAATCTCGTTGCAGCTCTGGGACTAGCCAATTTGACGCACATCCCTTGCTTGGCGCATGTGCTGAATTTGGTGGTGCAGAAGTTCATTCACAACTACCCCGACATGTCAGAGCTGCTGCATAAAGTGCGGGCCGTCTGTTCGCGCTTCCGGCGTTCACATCCTGCTGCTGCTCGCCTGTCTGCGCTACAGCGTAACTTCGGCCTTCCCGCTCACCGCCTCATATGCGACGTGCCCACCAGGTGGAACTCCACCTTGCACATGCTGGACAGACTGTGCGAGCAGCAGCAGGCCATAGTGGAGTTTCAGCTGCAGCATGCACGGGTCAGTCGCACTACAGAACAGCACCACTTCACCACCAATGACTGGGCCTCCATGCGAGACCTGTGTGCCCTGTTGCGCTGTTTCGAGTACTCCACCAACATGGCCAGTGGCGATGACGCCGTTATCAGCGTTACAATACCACTTCTATGTCTCCTTGAGAAAACACTTAGGGCGATGATGCAAGAGGAGGTGGCCCAGGAGGAGGAGGAGGAGGAGGAGGAGGAGGAAGAGGGGTCAATTTTAGCACTTTCAGGCCTGTCTCTTCGAAGTGACTCAGAGGGAGGTTTTTGGCAACAGCAGAGGCCAGGTACAAATGTGGCCAGCCAGGGCCCACTACTGGAGGACGAGGAGGACGAGGATGAGGTGGAGGAGGATGAGGATGAAGCATGGTCACAGCAGGGTGGCACCCAACGCAGCTCGGGTTCATCACTGGTGCGTGGCTAGGGGGAAAGGCAGGACGATGACGATACGCCTCCCACAGAGGACAGCTTGTCCTTACCCCTGGGCAGCCTGGCACACATGAGCGACTACATGCTGCAGTGCCTGCGCAACGACAGCAGAGTTGCCCACATTTTAACCTGTGCGGACTACTGGGTTGCCACCCTGCTGGATCCACGCTACAAAGACAATGTGCCCACCTTACTTCCTGCACTGGAGCGTGATAGGAAGATGCGCGAGTACAAGCGCACGTTGGTAGACGCGCTACTGAGAGCATTCCCAAATGTCACAGGGGAACAAGTGGAAGCCCAAGGCCAAGGCAGAGGAGGAGCAAGAGGTCGCCAAGGCAGCTGTGTCAATGCCAGCTCCTTTGAGGGCAGGGTTAGCATGGCAGAGATGTGGAAAACTTTTGTCAACACGCCACAGCTAACTGCACCACCACCTGATACGCAACGTGTTAGCAGGAGGCAACATTTCACTAACATGGTGGAACAGTACATGTGCACACCCCTCCACGTACTGACTGATGGTTCGGCCCCATTCAACTTCTGGGTCTCCAAATTGTCCACGTGGCCAGAGCTAGCCTTTTATGCCTTGGAGGTGCTGGCCTGCCCGGCGGCCAGCGTTTTGTCTGAACGTGTATTCAGCACGGCAGGGGGCGTCATTACAGACAAACGCAGCCGCCTGTCTACAGCCAATGTGGACAAGCTGACGTTCATAAAAATGAACCAGGCATGGATCCCACAGGATCTGTCCGTCCCTTGTCCAGATTAGACATTAACTACCTCCCCTTAACCATATATTATTGGACTCCAGGGCACTTCCTCATTCAATCCTATTTTTATTTTCATTTTACCATTATATTGCAGGGCTACCCAAAGTTGAATGAACCTCTCCTCTGTCTGGGTGCCGGGGCCTAAATATATGCCAATGGACTGTTCCAATGTTGGGTGACGTGAAGCCTGATTCTCTGCTATGACATGAAGAATGATTCTCTGCTGACATGAAGCCAGATCCTCTGTTATGGGACCTCTCTCCTCTGCCTGGGTGCTGGGCCTAAATTTATGAAAATGGACTCTTACAGTGGTGGGTGACGTGAAGCCTGATTCTCTGCTATGATATGAAGACTGATTCTCTGCTGACATGAAGCCAGATTGTCTGTTACGGGACCTCTCTCCTCTGCCTGGGTGCTGGGCCTAAATATATGCCAATGGACTGTTGCAGTGGTGGGTGACGTGAAGCCTTATTCTCTGCTATGACATGCAGACTAATTCTCTGCTGACATGAAGCCAGATTGTCTGTTACGGGACCTCTCTCCTCTGCCTGGGTGCTTGGCCTAAACTTATGAAAATGGACTGTTGCAGTGGTGGGTGACGTGAAGCCTGATTCTCTGCTATGACATGCAGACTGATTCTCTACTGACATGAAGCCAGATTGTCTGTTACGGGACCTCTCTCCTCTGCCTGTGTGCTGGGCCTAAATATATGCCAATGGACTGTTGCAGTGGTGGCTGACGTGAAGCCTCATTCTCTGATATGACATGCAGACTAATTCTCTGCTGACATGAAGTCAGATCCTCTGTTACGGGACCTCTCTCCTCTGTCTGGGTGCTGGGCCTAAATTTATGAAAATGGACTCTTACAGTGGTGGGTGACGTGAAGCCTCATTCTCTGCTATGACATGAAGACTGATTCTCTGCTGACATGAAGCCAGATTGTCTGTTACGGGACCTTTCTCCTCTGCCTGGGTGCTGGGCCTAAATTTATGACAATGGACTGTTGCAGTGGTGGGTGACGTGAAGCCTGATTCTCTGCTATGACATGCAGACTGATTCTCTACTGACATGAAGCCAGATTGACTGTTACGGGTCCTCTCTCCTCTGCCTGTGTGCTGGGCCTAAATATATGCCAATGGACTGTTCCAGTGGTGGGTGACGTGAAGCCTCATTCTCTGCTATGACATGCAGACTAATTCTCTGCTGACATGAAGCCAGATTGTCTGTTACGGGACCTCTCTCCTCTGCCTGGGTGCTTGGCCTAAACTTATGAAAATGGACTGTTGCAGTGGTGGGTGACGTGAAGCCTGATTCTCTGCTATGACATGCAGACTGATTCTCTACTGACATGAAGCCAGATTGTCTGTTACGGGACCTCTCTCCTCTGCCTGTGTGCTGGGCCTAAATATATGCCAATGGACAGTTGCAGTGGTGGCTGACGTGAAGCCTCATTCTCTGCTATGACATGCAGACTGATTCTCTGCTGACATGAAGCCAGATTGTCTGTTACGGGACCTCTCTCCTCTGCCTGGGTTCTGGGCCTAAATTTATGACAATGGACTGTTGCAGTGGTGGGTGACGTGAAGCCTGATTCTCTGCTATGACATGCACACTGATTCTCTGCTGACATGAAGCCAGATTGTCTGTTACGGGACCTCTCTCCTCTGCCTGTGTGCTGGGCCTAAATATATGCCAATGGACTGTTGCAGTGGTGGCTGACGTGAAGCCTCATTCTCTGCTATGACATGCAGACTAATTCTCTGCTGACATGAAGCCAGATTGTCTGTTACGGGACCTCTCTCCTCTGCCTGGGTGCTTGGCCTAAACTTATGAAAATGGACTGTTGCAGTGGTGGGTGACGTGAAGCCTGATTCTCTGCTATGACATGAAGACTGATTCTCTGCTGACATGAAGCCAGATTGTCTGTTACGGGTCCTCTCTCCTTTGCCTGGGTGCTGGGCCTAAATATATGCCAATGGACTGTTCCAATGTTGGGTGACGTGAAGCCTGATTCTCTGCTATGACATGCAGACTAATTCTCTGCTGACATGAAGCCAGATTCTCTGTTACGGGACCTCTCTCCTCTGCCTGGGTTCCGGGGCCTAAATATCTGAGAATGGACTGTTCCAGTGGTGGGTGACGGGAAGCCAGATTCTCTGCTATGGGACCTCTCTCCAATTGATTTTGGTTAATTTTTATTTATTTAATTTTTATTTTTATTCATTTCCCTATCCACATTTGTTTGCAGGGGATTTACCTACATGTTGCTGCCTTTTGCAGCCCTCTAGCCCTTTCCTGGGCTGTTTTACAGCCTTTTTAGTGCCGAAAAGTTCGGGTCCCCATTGACTTCAATGAGGTTCGGGTTCGGGACGAAGTTCGGATAGGGTTCGGATCCCGAACCCGAACATTTTCGGGAAGTTCGGCCGAACTTCTCGAACCCGAACATCCAGGTGTTCGCTCAACTCTACTCATGACATAATAAAACGCAAAACTAACCTTCATTTTAAAAGAGGACACACCTCCAAGATCCCCACCTCTACTTTGATTGCTGCTTACACCTGATCATTAACCCCTAAACACCCTGAATCTTATACAATACCCAGATTTTTTTAAGGTTATTTAATAAAAAATTCATAATGTTTGACCGTAGGTTAAATTCTTTTGGAAAACAAGCTTCTATTTTGGAGATCCAACGGAATTCTCTGACTTTATATGTCCAATCGCCTTCCCTCTTTGGTTTAGGCACCTGTTCACATGCCTATAATCGTAAGGGAGACAAATCCCCATTATGTTGGTCCCTAAAGTGGCAAGAAATAGTCAAGATATTCCTAATTTCTGTACCTAGAACACCGTTAATATGTTCTGAGAGTCTTTTATGGAGGCAGACGAATGGTGGATCCCACATATTATTTATTACGTTTCACATTTTATAATATAGAGTACGTGGTCCAAATCGCAGTTATAAAGAACTGTTGATGGCAAATTGGTTATTAGTAGTACAAGCTTTGGTTGTTACCATTCATGTTATGCTTAGGGATTATGTCAATGTGCTATTAACATCTTTATATTTTGCAGGTACTTGGCCTTTCAAAGTTGCTATAATGTTTTCTCTGTATACTGGTGGACACCGCAGTCTGGTGAGGACTCTGGTCTCACATGCCTACATAGTGGCACTATATCTTAATGGCCTGGTCTTCGTTCTATGGTGGACGGCATAATGAGGTATTTTTTTGTGCCTCTGTGTGTATAAAGAGCGTGAAGAGAACCTGTCAGCTGCAAGATAAGTAGTTCACAGGACCGAAGGAGCAGCAAATACCAAGATATCTGTGGAGTGGATTTGGGTCTTACCAAAGTTTATTAATAAAAAGGCAGTGACCCTGAAAATTCTGCTGAGCATTTGTGGGCTGAATCATGTACATTGATCTGGTGCTGGACTGCTCTATTACTTGAGTCTGCTAGGTAGAGTGCTACTTGACCAGAAAAGCCCCTGTGTATCCTGCAAGTGGTTTTGGGCCACTTTCAGTGTGTTCCTTTACTGAGACAACCTATAACTTTGATCATAAACTGAGGAAGAAAGAGTTGCAAACCCAAGGTGGCACTGCATTCTTGCTTTGTGACCTCGAGACTTTACCACCAAGCTAAGCGTCCATTGGAGACTGCGACTATTAGGCTATAGCCATCATCTGTGTCCATTCTGCTTTTTGCCCCAAGAGTGAAGTTCTGTTTCTTTGAATTGTACCCTGTCTGCCCATGTGTGTGCCATTACTGCAGCGGGGTGCCATGTAAGGGTGAAGGGACCTTCAATAAAAATTGACCCACTAAAAAGAGTATGAGATCTGCTGAGTTGAAACTGAATAATTGGTGTCTGGCTCTCCATGACCACTCACATCCGGTTTATTGTGTGTCTAGTAACAGACAAAAAGAACAACTTGTTGTGTCAAAACAGGTAAAACTAGTTTCCTGATGGTCTCAGTTCTTACTTATAATATGTAGTTAATACCTCAATAATACATATCCTCTTGATCCCAGTATCACTACAAAGTATGTTTTTATTACTCTACTTGCATATTTCTTCAAAACTCTAAAAGTTGCAAGGTGACTAAAGTACGGAGAACCTCACTGTGTTGATACTGGATTTTCAAAGATGCCCAAATATGAGAGTGTATTTAACTGAAGGGGTAGAAATGCGGCGTGCCCTCAGTCTGTATACTTTCAGTGATATGTGATGATTGTGTGATGTTTGCTTTGTGTTCTTTACCACGGTTTACGTTACTTCACATGATGATCACATTGGGTGTAAGGAGGTGTTTATTGATAGGTAACTGTAAAGGTCCCAGCTTTATAGCTTATCAGACTCCCCATTCCTCCAACCCTTGTTACACTTGAATGTTTTATAACACTGTGTGTGTTTTACCGCTTCATTACCGAAGTTTTAATTCCCCTTCTTTATCAGGTCCATTTTTTTGTTGCAGCAATGGGCCTATCTAACTGCAAATAACTGATGAATTTTTGAGCCAGCGTATTATTTTTTACGGGACACCTTAGACCTTTTTTTTTGTGCCATTTTATGATGGATATAATATATTTTTTATATATTTAAGAAAAAACTGAAAATTTAGAAACAAAAAATACTGTATTTTCACCCTGTAAGACGCACCGGCCCATAAGACGCACCTAGGTTTTAGAGGAAGATAATAAGATAAAAATGTTTTCGATTACACCTCAGGTCAGACCAGCAATCAGACCCCCAATGTTAATCAGACCTCAGCTCACAGCCCCAATCAGACCCCCAATGTTAATCAGACCTCATATCAGCCCCCCAATGCCTCAGATCAGCCCCCCATGTCAGCCATCATGCCCCCATGTCAGCCATCATGCCATTATGCCCCCATGTCACCCATAAGACCCCCATGTCAGCCATCACCCCCCCATGTCAGCCATCAGCCCCCATGTCAGCTATCAGCACAAATAAAATAAAATAACTTACCTCTCCTGCTCCTGGACGCCGCTCCTCACCACCAGCACGCTCTCTCTCTCTCTCTTCTTCCGTGTTCTTGGCTGTCAGCTGTGAAGGCTGCGCACAGTGAGGTCACATGGTGCGTAGCCCTGCACAGCAGACAGCCGAGCAGGGGACCAGGAAGCGGTGAGTACAGATCCTTCACCGCTTCCCGGTCCTCCGGTACTAATGAAGCGCTTCCAAAATGGAACCACTTTATTAGTATTCACCCAATAAGTCGCCCCATAAGACACAGGGGCATATTTCCCCCACTTTGATCGCCATCTTACTTTTAAAATTCAATATTTAAGGGAAACAGGGCATGATTGAGGATCACATGGATCCAAGTGCTTTGCAATCAGTCTGGCAGTCAATCAGGAAGGAGGATATTGGCTGGTCTATTAGACTGTGCAATAGCTGTGAAGCAGATACCCCATTGTGAGTTCAGACTGTGGTTGAAGAGGACTAGGGTTGCCACCCGGCCGGTATCTCACCCGCAAGGCCTGTATTTTAGTCGCCCTGCCAGTGATTTTTTCTAACATTAAAATTGCCGGTATTTTCCTGTGTTGACTGTTGCTAATGAGCGATTCCACTGTGGAGTGCTCGTTAGTACAGCCTTTACCCCCCCCCCCTTTCTCTGTTAACCCCTTAAGGACCGAGGACGTACCGGTACGCCCTATTTCCCGAGTCCTTAAGGACCGAGGACGTACCGGTACGTCCTGACTTAAAATCTGAATTCCGGCGCCGCGGGGGTTAATCGAAACGGGATTTCGGCTGAAATCATTCAGCCGGCATCCCGTAACAACGCAGGGGGGGGTCATTGGACCCCCCCGTATCGGCGATCGCAGAAAACCGCAGGTCAATTCAGACCTGCGGTTTTCTGCGTTTCCGGTCCATTCGGGTGTCCTGTGACCCGATGAACCGGAAAAAGACTGCGATCGGTGGCGTAATTTTACACCACCAATCGCAGTCCGAGGATTTGCAGAGGCGGAGCTGGCCCTGGTGCTGAACGCCGCTGTCCAGGGTGCTGATTGGTGCAGGGGAGAGAGGCGCGAGATTCAAACTTCCTGCGCTCCTCTCTCCCCTCCTCTTCCTGTCCAGCACCCTGACCGTGCAGCATCGTCCAGCACCAGCTCCTGTGTCCACCTAAATCGGCATCCATCACCCTCCTGCACCCATCGCCACCCAGGTAGGTTAGGGTCAGTGAGGGAGAGGCACCTTTAGGCAGGGATAGAAGGGAAAAGTTAGAAAAAAAAAAAAAAAAAAGCACATTTATTCCAAACTTTTTTTTTTCAACTTTCAGACCCCAGACCCCCCCTGCCACTTGCCCCCCCCGCATCCCCCCCACCACCAGCCCCCCCCCCACCCACCAACCCCCTCCCCCCCCCACCAGACCCTTCACTTTTTTTTTTTTTCTGCGTGCGCTGACTGGCCGGCACTTTTTAGCGTCCGTCCACTGTTAGCGCATCGCCCGCCCCACCACCCCACCGACCGCTGATCAGCGTTGAACCGCAGATCAGCAAGTTTGAACTTTTTTTTTTTTTTTTTTCCTAACACTTTTTTTTGCCTGGACTTTTTAGTACGTGAACACCCGTGCCCCCACACACACGCACATAGAATAAAGTTTTACACGCACGCACATACACACGCACACACACACACCCATGGCCCGCCGGGTGTTCTCGGCCGAGGAGGCATATGCCCAGATTGCCTCCGACTCTGAGAGCCCCAGTGAGGATGAGGATGACCCCACGTTCCTTTTGTCATCCGCATCCTCCTCATCATCATCGGATGACGATGAGCCACCAAGGCAGCGGAGACGCCGCCAGGCGGAGCCAGGGGCCACACATGCTAGGGATCCTGTGGCCCACCCTAGTACGAGCCGCCCTGGGGTTCGTACTGGTTTCCCGGCCCACCAAATAAGTTCACCGGAGCCCCCTGCCGATGAACTTAGCTGGTGTCCCCCAGTGGACTTTGAGCCTGAGATTCCGGATTTCGCTGGCAATCCTGGAATCCAGATTCCCACAGTGGGGTTTACTGAAATAGACTTTTTTAGTTTTTTTTTCAGTAACCCACTGGTGAATTTGATGGTGGAGCAGACGAATCTGTACGCCCAACAGTTCGTCGCTCAAAACCCAGGCTCAGTTTTGGCTAGACCCGGTGGCTGGACGCCGGTCAGTGCAGCCGAAATGAGGACATTTTGGGGCCTCGTGCTGCATATGGGTCTAGTCCAAAAACCCAGTGTCAGGCAATACTGGAGTGGGGACGTCCTGTACCAGACCCCACTGTACAGTATGGTCATGACACGTCACCGGTTTGAGGCCATCCGGAAATGTCTGCATTATTCCGATAATGCAGCATGTCCACCCCGAGGTGATCCTGCCTATGACCGGCTGTACAAGATACGGCCGGTCATCGATCACTTTGGGGCCACATTTCAGCAGGCCTACGTACCTGGAAGGGAGGTCGCGGTTGATGAGTCTCTCGTTGCGTTCAAGGGGAGACTCAGTTTCCGCCAATACATTCCCACAAAGCGGGCGAGGTATGGCGTGAAGCTATACAAAATTTGTGAGAGTACCTCAGGGTACACTTACAAATTTCGTGTGTACGAGGGGCGAGATTCCCGGATTCAACCACCAGAATGTCCCCCCACTCTGGGTGTTACCGGGAAACTCGTGTGGGACCTTATGTACCCACTGCTGGATAAGGGTTACCACTTGTACGTGGACAACTTTTATACCAGCATTCCCTTGTTCAGGTCCCTTGCCGCCAGATCCACGTTCGCTTGTGGGACCGTGCGGAAAAATCAACGCGGCCTCCCTGCCTACCCTCTCCAGGTACCTATCCCCAGGGGTGAGACCCGTGCACTTACCAGTGGAAACCTGTTGCTGGTCAGGTATAAGGACAAGAGGGATGTCCTTATGCTGTCCACAATCCACGGTAACAGCACCACCCCAGTCCCTGTGCGAGGTACCGCGGCAACGGTCCTCAAGCCCGATTGTATCGTCGACTACAATCGGTATATGGGAGGAGTTGATCTCTCTGATCAAGTCCTCACGCCATATAACGCCATGCGCAAAACCCGGGCATGGTACAAAAAAGTTGCGGTCTACATGGTGCAGGTTGCCATGTACAACTCTTTTGTACTATCCCGAAGCGCTGGCAGCACAGGGACATTCCTCCAATTCTATGAGGCAGTCCTCAAAGACCTGATCTTTTCGGACCGGGAAAGAGCAGGCCGGAGTACCTCGGGAACTGGAGGCGCCCGGATCGTCCCTGGCCAACACTTTCCAGGTGTGGTCCCCCATACTGGAAAGAAGGGACGAACCCAAAAAAAGTGCAGAGTGTGTCACAAGAGGGGGATACGGAAGGACACCACAACTCAATGTGACACGTGCCCCGATCATCCGGGCCTCTGCATTATCGATTGCTTCAGGGAGTATCACACTTCCATGGAGTACTAAATTTTTATAATCCCCAACAGTTCACTAGAGAACATAAAACACTATGGCTCTCAGACTTTGGAGACACGAAAACAATTTTTCTTTCCCCAAAAAATATTAGTTTTAGTGCAGGCATCCTCAAACTGCGGCCCTCCAGATGTTGTAAAACTATAACTCCCAGCATGCCCAGACAACCTACAGCCATCATCAGGGCATGGTGGGAATTGTAGTTTTACATCATCTGGAGGGCCGCAGTTTTAGGATGCCTGCTTAGTGTCTCCAAAGTCTGAGAGCCATACATATTGGGCATCGTCGCGTGCGTAAAAGTCGTCGCTATAAAAATAACTTTTTACCAAACGCCTCGGATGAACGGTGTTAAAAATATAAAATAAAAACGGTGCCAAAACACCTATTTTTGGGCAAAATTTAAATTTAAATCCATTTTGCCGGTAATAAAGCAAGGGTTAACAGCCAAACAAAACTAAACATTTATTGCCCCAATTCTGTAGTTTGCAGAAACACCCCATATGTGGTCGTAAATGGCTATATAGCCGCACAGCAGGGCATAGAACGAAGGGAACTCCATATGGTTTCTGGAAGGCAGATTTTGATGGACAGTTTTTTTTTTTTACACCATGTCCCATTAGAAGCCCCCCCTGATGTAGCCTAGACTAGAAACTCCAAAAAAGTGACCCCATCTAAGAAACTACACCCCTCAAGGTATTCAAAAATTACTTTACAAACTATGTTAACCCTTTAGGTGTTCCACAAAACTAAATAGCGAATGTAGAAACAATTTTAGAATTACATTTTTTTGTTACATTGCCTCAAAAAAGAGTAATATAGAGCAACCAAAAATCTAATTTACCCCAAAAATTGTCCCAAAACAACAACCACCTTATCCCGTAGTTTCCTAGATGGGGTCACTTTTATGGAGTTTCTACTCTAGGGGTGCATCAGGGGGCTTGAAAGGGTACATGGTGTAAATAAACCAGTCCAGCAAAATCTGCCTTCCAAAAACCGTATGGCGTTCCCCTTCTTCTATGTCCTGCCGTTTAGCCAAACAGTAGTTTACGACCACATTTGGGGTGTTTTTGCAAACTACAGAATCAGGGCAACCCATTTTGAGTGTTGTTTGGCAGTTAACCCTTGTTTTACTCCTGGAAAAAATTGATTATATTGGAAAATTTTCCAAAAAATAGAAATTTCAAAATTGTTTCTCCATCTGCCATTAACTCTTGTGGAACACCTAAAGGGTTAACAAAGTTTGTAAACCCAGTTTTGAATACCTTGAGGGGTGTACTTTCTTAGATGGAGTCACTTTTTTGAAATTTCTATTCTAGGGGTGCAACAGGGGGCTTCAAATGGGACATGGTATAAACAAAACCAGTCCTGCAAAATCTGCCTTCCAAAACCCATATGGTGTTCCCCTCCTTCTATGTGCTACCGTTCGGCCAAACAGTAGTTTACGACCACATATGGGGTGTTTTTGCAAACTACAGAATCAGGGCAACCCATTTTGAGTGTTGTTTGGCAGTTAACCCTTGTTTTACTCCTGGAAAAAATTGATTATATTGGAAAATTTTCCAAAAAATAGAAATTTCAAAATTGTTTCTCCATCTGCCATTAACTCTTGTGGAACACCTAAAGGGTTAACAAAGTTTGTAAACCCAGTTTTGAATACCTTGAGAGGTGTACTTTCTTAGATGGAGTCACTTTTTTGAAATTTCTATTCTAGGGGTGCAACAGGGGGCTTCAAATGGGACATGGTATAAACAAAACCAGTCCTGCAAAATCTGCCTTCCAAAACCCATATGGTGTTCCCCTCCTTCTATGTGCTACCGTTCGGCCAAACAGTAGTTTACGACCACATATGGGGTGTTTTTGTAAACTACAGAATCAGGGCAACCCATTTTGAGTGTTGTTTGGCAGTTAACCCTTGTTTTACTCCTGGAAAAAATTGATTATATTGGAAAATTTTCCAAAAAATAGAAATTTCAAAATTGTTTCTCCATCTGCCATTAACTCTTGTGGAACACCTAAAGGGTTAACAAAGTTTGTAAACCCAGTTTTGAATACCTTGAGGGGTGTACTTTCTTAGATGGAGTCACTTTTTTGAAATTTCTATTCTAGGGGTGCAACAGGGGGCTTCAAATGGGACATGGTATAAACAAAACCAGTCCTGCAAAATCTGCCTTCCAAAACCCATATGGTGTTCCCCTCCTTCTATGTGCTACCGTTCGGCCAAACAGTAGTTTACGACCACATATGGGGTGTTTTTGCAAACTACAGAATCAGGGCAACCCATTTTGAGTGTTGTTTGGCAGTTAACCCTTGTTTTACTCCTGGAAAAAATTGATTATATTGGAAAATTTTCCAAAAAATAGAAATTTCAAAATTGTTTCTCCATCTGCCATTAACTCTTGTGGAACACCTAAAGGGTTAACAAAGTTTGTAAACCCAGTTTTGAATACCTTGAGGGGTGTACTTTCTTAGATGGAGTCACTTTTTTGAAATTTCTATTCTAGGGGTGCAACAGGGGGCTTCAAATGAGACATGGTATAAACAAAACCAGTCCTGCAAAATCTGCCTTCCAAAACCCATATGGTGTTCCCCTCCTTCTATGTGCTACCGTTCGGCCAAACAGTAGTTTACGACCACATATGGGGTGTTTCTGCAAACTACAGAATCAGGGCAACCCATTTTGAGTGTTGTTTGGCAGTTAACCCTTGTTTTACTCCTGGAAAAAATTGATTATATTGGAAAATTTTCCAAAAAATAGAAATTTCAAAATTGTTTCTCCATCTGCCATCAACTCTTGTGGAAGACCTAAAGGGTTAATAAAGTTTGAAAAAACAGTTTTGAATACCTTGAGGGGTGTAGTTTCTAGAATGGGGTCATTTTTGGGAGGTTTCTATTATCTAAGCCTCACAATATGACTGCAAACCTGAACTGGTCCATAAAAAGTGGGATTTTGAAGATTTCTCAAAAATTTCAAAATTTGCTTCTAAACTTCTAAGCCTTGTAACATCCCCAAAAAATAAAATATCATTCCCAAAATGCTACAAACATGAAGTAGACATATGGGGAATGTAAAGTCATCACAATTTTTGGGGGTATTACTATGTATTACAGAAGTAGAGAAACTGAAACTTTGAAATTTGCTAATTTTTCAAAATTTTTGGTAAAAAATGTATTTTTTTATGCAAAAAAATTAACTTTTTTGACCCAATTTTAGCAGTGTCATGAAGTACAATATGTGACGAAAAAACAATCTCAGAACGGCCTGGGTAAGTCGAAGCGTTTTAAAGTTATGAGCACTTAAAGTGACACTGGTCAGATTTGCAAAAAATGGCCTGGTCCTTAAGGTGAAAATGAGCCTGGTCCTTAAGGGGTTAATAAAAAAAAAAGAAAAGCACTCACCTCCTCCATTTGCTGCTGACTGGAGGACAGGACCTGTAATCACGCTGGAGCACAGGTCCTGTCCTGACCGTCCATTCAGCAGTGAGCCTTCTCAGCGACGTGAGCAAATGGAGGAGGAGAGAGTTTTTTTTTTTTTTTGCAGATGCAGAGAAGGGCGCACTAATGTGGGCATTATTCTAAATGGGGGCACTAATGGAGCATTATTTTTACTGGTGAGCACTAATGGGGCCATCACTCTTACTGGGGGGCACTAATGGGGGTATTTATTCTGGGGTGCACTAATAAGGGCATTATTCTTACAGGGGTCACTAATGGAGGCATTATTATTACTGGGGGGCACTCATTGGGCCATTACTATTACTCGGGGCACTAATGGGGGGCATTAATTCTGGGCAGTATAATGTGGACAGTATTAATTCTGGGGGGCGCTAATGGGGTCATTCTTAATTCTGGGTGGCACAAATTGAGCCATTATTATTATTGGGAGCCAGAGTATGATAGCAACTTAACACCCTGTGTTAAGCCACGCCCCCTCTGGGGTGTGATTTAACTTGGCCGGTATTTTTGGTTGGGAAAGGTGGCAACCCTAAAGAGGACGTGTCTGCCATTTCTCTGACAGACACCTTTTACAGACACAAGCCAGCCATCTAAGAAGACATATTTAGGCCTCTTTCACACTACAGTATGTTGAATTCAGTGTTTTGCGTTCCGTTTTTCACTGATCCGTTGTTCCGTTTTTTGCTTCCGTTGTGGTTCCGTTTCCGTTCCGTTGTTCCGTTCCGTTTTTCCGTATGGCATATACAGTATACAGTAATTACATAGAAAAAATTGGGCTGGGCATAACATTTTCAATTGATGGTTCCGCAAAAAACGGAACGGATACGGAAGACATACGGATGCATTTCCGTATGTGTTTCGTTTTTTTTGCGGACCCATTGACTTGAATGGAGCCACGGACCGTGATTTGCGGCCAAATATAGGACATGTTCTATCTTTTCAACGGAACGGAAAAACGGAAATACGGAAACGGTATGCATACGGAAGATATTCCGTTTTTTTGCGGAACCATTAAAATGAATGGTTCCGTATACGGACCGTATACGGAACGCAAAAAACGGACCGCAAAACGGAAAAAAAAAACGGTAGTGTGAAAGAGGCCTTAGTTAGATAGATTGAATTGCTAGGTCGGAAGTCAGGTTTTATCAGTAGGGAGAGGATAGAGGCAATTAGTGTGCTGGGACGGGGTATCCTACAGAGAGGACAGCTGCTGGAGCTACTCCTGTCATGCACTGAGATGCACAAAGTTCATTTAAAGAGACAGTACGCTTTTTTTCCCCGCCTAAAAAAAAAAAAAAAATTTACAAAGCTTCTACAAGGATAAACGTTATGATGATGATTGTGTCTTGGACAGGACCTGGGATATGGATTGAGGTGCTGATAAAGAGTTGATATCAGGGGAGTAGGGAGGCGGCTGCGGCGGAATTAATGAGCAGTGGTTATGTAGCTACAAAACATCCAAAGAGAACTGCTTGGACAGATCTGCTTCTAGTATGGTCAGATCGGGAACTGCTGATGCCACTGATACTTAGAGTGCAGGCTCAAAACATGCCAGACTTATGTCAAGTTCGGATGCCGCTAGCTCTGTGTGAGTATCTCCCTTATGGAAGTTTTTCTCCAAAGTGCAGGAAGATAAAAGCACTGCCGTATGGAAGATCTGCAGGATGAAAATAGGCCTTGGGCATTCAAACATTGGAATCATCACCAGATCCAGTGGGAAAATAGAACTGGCCAGAAATTAGGACAAGACTGTCATCCTTCTCCAGGACTTCTTTACGGGAGCCAGGCCACAGCCACAAGCAATAAAATGCCATTGTCATCATCAGTCACTGCTTCTTCCACTCAGACTACTCCTCCTCTAAACTGTCGTCAGTCATTGATAAAGGAATGGGTGGTCAATAAGCAAAAACATGTGCTCAGCAACCCGATGGCGCTGGTGGAGCAGTTGCTACCCTACCACTTAGTGGATTCTGTTGCTTTTATGTAACTGATGGTGTGCTCTTAGCCTCATTGGAAGCTACCTAGCTGGCATAATTTCTCAAAAATAGTCATCCGTGCCATGAGCTCGGACATGGCCCCCTCCTTGGAATTATCGCTGGGTGGAAAGTTAAACATCAAAATCGACATGTGAACCATCTGTATTGAGCAGGGGCAATATACAGTATGTCTTCCATGGTCCACAATTTATTGTATGGCAGCTGTGAGGCAGCACCACAGCAATAAAGCTAGATCGTAATGACACCTCCACATTTGTGTTGGTCTCATTCCCACACAAGGTGCTTACCCACTAGTGATGGACAAACATCGTCCGGGACTGTTCGCGAAAGCGATCACGCAAACACGATCAAATGTTCGCAAACCGCAAGTTCGTGGCGGGCCCCATTCACTTTAATGGCAGGCGAACCTGAAAAACATTCAGCTCATATTTGCAGCCACCAAATACTTAGCAGAAGTGCACAAATAGTCCCACCACATGGACAGTAACATACTAGAGGGGGATCAATGACAAAAATTCCAACAAAAAATATGTGTCTTAAGGGGAAATTCTCTGAAATGTGCCCTGTTGCACTGCACTATATAGAAAGTATATTGGTATATAACACCTTGCTTCAATCACTTTTTTGGGGGGCGACAGGTATATCACACCAGTAGAAATTATTTGTTCCAATAGCGCTTGTCCCTCTGTATACCTGCGGTATCGCAGCAGAACCGCACACGACTGCCGCACAATACAAATGCACTATAATATACCGTCTAACATAGAAAGTATATTATAACATTGTACAAGGAAGGCGATCCATTAGAATGTACATAAAGATAAAACATAACCTTTAATAATGTTACTGATATCCCTCAAAATGAAAATAAATGAAATTATTAAAGTTAAGCAAAAAGCATAGATGTGGTCGGCAATAACAAGTGCTCGGTGGCACCAAATCAGAACCCATATGTCCTACCACAGTCCGGGGGGTTCCAGTGCACATCCATGAATCCCGGAGGAAAAGCAGAAACCATCTATCCCTGGGCTAGATGATGATGTGGTATTGAAGGACAGGGTGGGCAAAGAACTGTCCCTAATATTGCCCTACAGGGGGGTGCTATTCTGGCCCTGATAGCCTAACCACAGACCACCCGCCCTGATAAGAGCGACCCCGTCTGGAACCTTACCCTATATAAAAATGGCCCTAGTAAGCCCCTAGGCCCCTGACTTCCAGGCGATCACTGTATAGATCTATGTGTTTTTGACTCATTATAAAAGTATATTATAAGTATATCGCACCCTCTGTGTATCACACCTAGCGATAGCACACCTTTACTAGTGCTTAAAAGGACTTTTGTGGCCCTATTAGCTAACGTTTGGTGTCCCTAACAGCCTGTCCCTGCTCCACACAGCAACCTCTCCCTACACTGGCAAAACACTGAATGTAAAATGGTGGCCAGATCGGGTTTATGTATAAGGTAGGGGGTGTGTCCATGTCCGGAAACGTCTCAATTGGCTGCCCTGTACTACCTGATGGATGTGTCATGGGTCAAAGTTCTTCACAATCTAAAAGAATATGGCGGGCGCGAATATTGCCATATGTTCGCGAACAGGCAAAGTTCGCCGCGAAACAACCGCCGGGTGAACCGCAAGGCCATCTCTATTACCCACTTCATGTTGCTCCCTCTCCCCTTTCCTCCTATCATATGTGTAAAGTGAACCGTTGCCATGCTGTGTTAGAGCTGAAATAGCCACACAGTTGATCACTTGCTAAAGTGCATCAAGCAGCAAACATCCTGCCGGCTGACTCCCCACCAGCTTCTACTGGGCAAGGTGGTCATCGACAATGGCAGGAACACCGTGGACATGCTGTATTTGGGGGAAATAACATATGGTTCCTGCAGGGCTGCATGTGATAAATTCTATGTTGCAGTGCTTTTCCAAAAAATACAGTGGCTTGCAGACTGAGCTGGCCATGTCCAAAAGACTGTTCTCGCATTTCAGCAAGAATTGCTCTACTGGAGTACGGTCTGCCCTTGCACAGTTTGGTCCACAACATTGCAATCTCTCTGGAATTCCACATTGCATATGCTAGAGTGTCTGTACAAGTACCGTAAAGTGGTGAGTAATGTTTTCATCCTTCAGACCACCTCAGCAGTAGTGTTGAGCGGCATGTCCCATATTCGAAAGAATATTCGTAAAATATTCGCGAATATTCGAATTCGTTATTATTTCGCATATGCGATAATTCGAATTTTCGCATCGCATAATACATATTATGCGATACATTTAACACTCTAACCCGACAAGCGTCACTTCACTGTGTTGTTAGAATATACCATCGGATCTAAGTTTTCCGTACGTTCGCTATATTCGTTTATTCGCTACATAACCACCTAAAATAATAAGTGTGATGAGATTGTTCGCGCCGATATTCGCATGTGCGCTAATAAAATCGCCTTACGAAGATTTGCGCCTCAATCACTTTCTAGGCAATGTGAGTAAGATCTGAGCTTTTGGACTTTTGGGAATCAATCGAGATACAGTGGGGGGTGATGACAGTAGTTGACAGAGTACAGATCAATGTAATCTGTAAGGTGGAAACTAAAATAAAAAATACGAATATTCGTAAATCGAATTTTACGAAGTTCTAAGTATTCGCGAATATGGTGCTATACTATATGAATGCACAGGCCTTTGCCTCTCTGTTCTTGGGACAAGTGTAGATATTTGCATGTGCGCTAATAAAATCGCCTTACGAAGATTCGCAACTCAATTCAATCACTAATGTATGAATGCAAAGCCCTTTGCCTCTGTTCTGGGACAAGTGCCGATATTCGCATGTGCGCTAATAAAATCGCCTTACGAAGATTCGCGCCTCAATCACTTTCTAGGCAATGTGAGTAAGATCTGAGCCTTTGGACCTTTGGGAAACAATCAATTATATGTGTACTGTAATTTTGTGAAAAAAACCCCAAAAAAACGAATATTCGTTTTTACGAATATATAGCACTATATTCGAAATATTCGCGAAATCGCAAAGTTGCGATATTCGCGAAAAAAATTCGCTTTTTGAATATTCGCGCTCAACACTACTCCGCAGGGAGCATTAATTGTTTTGAGGCCAGTCATTGGCAGCTCATCAGATCCTTCATAACACATCTGACAATGTAGTGTTTTCTAAACTGCTGGTTTGTTGACCTTTTCCACCATGTGTTTACCAGTAGCTATGTATGTCACTGTCACTCTGACATTGCTAAAGCTGCATTTGTATTAAAGAGCTTTAAAGCGGAGAGAAACAATAAAAAAAAAAAAAAAAAAATGAGAGAATCGAACCAACTGTTTCATTAGAATCGGACCCAAAATGAATTTCAAGTGTCTTCTTCTCTAGTACAGGAGAAGGAGACACAAAAGACAATATCCTCTTCAACACCGCGCCAAAACATGGCAGAGGAATATATAATGTCTCTACAATTATTTGACCATTATACTTGGAGCAGAGGAGACACACAAATCTACCATCAGCGTCTATGACTGATTTAGTACATGAAAATAGAAAGATCCCACAACCAATGTGATGCACCCTTTATTTTGGGTTCTTCAGCAGGGTATATGTTGAGGAAGGGTCACATTAATTCTGGGTGCCATCTCCCCTTCCTGCAATACATGCTGCCCCCTCTGGCATGGTAATGCTCTTACAGATTCTAGATATCCCCCTGTGGTCATTCTACGCTCTTTCATCTTGGACCCTTGTGTTCAGCCAACGTAGTGTCAGGGCCTTTGGTGTGCGCTGTGACACCTATGCCACGCTGGTTGTTGCCTGTGGCAACGTGTTGCTGTTTCAGCATGCGGGGGCAGTGTCACGGCCTTTGTGGTGTGTGCCGTGACATGGTTGCCTAGCATGTTGTTGCCTGCAGTAAACGTGTAGCTTTTTATGCTGGTGTGTGCACTTCCCCTTTCAGTTGTTTCCTCCTCTGTCCGGTGCTTGAGGGGTTAACCACCTTGTTGGGCGTGGTCACTAGGTGCTTCATCTTACCTGTGGCTAGAGGCCAGGAGTCTGTGGTACTCCAGCCATGGTGTGTGTTGGAGTTATGCTCCTGGTCTTCATGTTTCCATCTCCAGGCTAAGCTAACACCACTAATAGAATCAGCAAATGTGGACCATACTCTTAACCTGAGAGTGGCTACTCATTAGGCTTAGCATAAAGTTTTACTAGTTGTAGTACCACATACTGTATGTCGTTTTACTCCAAGGGGCACTACTGAGGCACTATGTATTCTTAAAAATCAATTTATGAAGTGTCAAAATTAAGGAGAAGTTAATTTCCTTGTATTCATACTAGATCAGCATGTAAATATAACGGTCCTGAGGTTAGGAACCCCTCCTGAAAACAGGGGGATACATCTGGCTGCAAATTTGCAGGTATTTAAAGGGTTAACAAGTCTTCCATTAAAGCCTTTCTGGATGTTCCCCCTATACACGCGAGTTGCATCTGGGTAACTGCAGAAGTCGATCTCACATATTTCTGCTGATTAAGTGTGTGCATTGCATACTTAGAATTCATGTGATGTTTGCAGTTCCTCGACATGTGATGATCCTGAGTAGTCACCCCAGGTAAGAGAAGGTGTTTCTTCATGTGTTAGCCTTATACTATGAATAAGAGCTGAGACCTGAAGCGATGTAAAACAAAATTATCTTTGGACAGAATAAGAAGCTCCTTCTTAAAGCAGTTACAATAAGCTGAAGATTCTTATAACTGCGGAGCGGCAGGCATCAATTCTTGTTTGATATTTGGATCTGGATTGTGTCCCAGGGACCTAGACGTGGACAGAGAAAAAGGTGAGCTGATCGACCTTCTTGGTATACACAGGGTTGTGTTGAAGCAGTCAAGTGTTGTTATTGGAGACATCCCCGGTAGACTTCACTTGGACAAATCTTTATTAATTACAGTATAAATACACACTGATCATTAGCTGTACAAAAAATAAATTAACATTCATAACGAGAAAACGAGAAAGTAATTAATAACGTAAGGGAAGTAATCATCTAATGAGAAGTACAGACTTCTCATCCATACAATGCCTCAAACTCAAATCCAGCCAACAATTAACATTGTAATTTCTCTGGTAAACCACCTTTATCGGCTGTCTAGTAGCTCCTCTTTACAGTACAGCGTGGTGCTACATGTCCTGTACTGCCCTCTGTCTGTACCAGAATGAGGTGCTCCTCTAGACTCCAGGTGAGGTTGGCTCCATGTTATTTTTCTGGTACATCTGTGTACTGTACAGGACGCTAATGAAGCTCCTGTCTTCCATAAAAAGTTATCTACAGTATCTACTCCTGACTGATGTAAGGACATCTTAATTTTCTCTTGAGATGACATTTTGAGGCTTTGGAACCAATTGGCAGTTTTACCAGTTATAGTCTCAGGTTACAATGGTATCATCATACGATGGTCATCCAGGAATAATAATATAACTTGAGGGACCACTGTACTGACATCTAGTGGTTGGTCAAGATGGTGCTCTGCATTTATATGTGTTACAGCGAACCATCTCCACTACACTGACTCGAAGAAATATTAGAGTTGATTGGCTTAGAGAATAGACACTATCGCAAATTGTTCTTAATGGTTAATGCAAGATGACTCCTTTTACTTGGCAATGTCATAACATTTTTGCAGATCTCAAGAAAGAATGACTTCCTCAAATCTTGTTTCATCATAAAAATATTTTACAACGTTACAATTAAATAAATAAAAAAACATTTCCTGAACTCGGGTTCGGTTCCAAACTACCACTTGGAACTGAACCCGAGCTCTGGAAATGTTTTTTTTTACAGTAGAAATTAATTTATGGAGTTATTACCCGAAGTCTCGCAAGACTTCGCGAAGCAATAGCTTTGTCTCATCAGAGCGCTCTCCAGAATTAAACGTATAAAAGTCTCTTTTACTGAGTGCAACATAAAACTTCAAATACATTCAGTAGTAGCTGATTTCAAGTGCAAATTTCTCTGGCACGAGTAAGGATATGGAGTCAGGTTGGATAATGACAATTTTAGCACTTATGTGGTACTGGCCTAACAGTAGTCTGGTGAAGAGTGTCTTGGCTGTAATCCCTCACTTTGCAGCAGTGTCTTCAATGCTGGTGGTAGCAGTTCACGCTGCTGTCTGTCTTCTCAATGATTTACTTGAAGCTGTCTTTAAATATTATCCTCTTTGGAGAATCCATCTTAGTAGCAGGAGCTCTGCAGTGTGCTTCCTATCCTGTCTGTGACGAGGATAGGAATCAACCCCTCCTAGTAGGATGCAGGTCCAGCTCACTTCTACCAAGAGGGGACGAACAGGTTGGTTAGTCCTGTACATTGCCAACCATTGCAATCTACATACTTACTGGTATTAATGGTCATAATATATAAATTACATAATGCAATGGGCGCCTCCCCCCAGGGCCCTATCTATCGCACGTCCCAAGTGTAGGAATGCCGAGTGGTGTAGTGTGGCCTAAATGTCTCTTTATGTGTGTCACTGTGCTCCAACCTGGTGTGGCGAAGTGAACAGGAATGTGTACGGTAAATCTCTGGAAGGGGTGTATATGTCCAGGAAGATAGCACAGAATTCAGCAAAGCTGAAGCTATTTTCATTATTTATTCAGGGCTGGATTTTATTTGGATTGGGATGGTAGGTTTTGTAGTGGGACCTCCCAATACACCCCCATTCCAGGGCATGGTTTTCCCTGATAGGTGTTCGCAGGTGAAGACTGTTGTAATCAGTTTGGCATAAAACCAGCCCTAAGTGTGTCAGTCTGGGTAAGAGGAAGAGACCTTACAGAGAGGGAAGACTGGAGGCTTGTGTGGTCAGAGCCAGGTGGGCTGAGACCATGTGGCTTAGAGAAGCCAAATCTCTTCCCCGTGTGGACTGTGTTTGGTGGGCTGACCTGCTGAGGCTTGGAGCCTGAGACCCTGTATTGAGAGGTGAGTCAAGGGAAAAAAAAATTGTATTAGTTAGAGCCCAGGCGGGCAGGAATTTATTTTGTATACTTATGTTTTATGCTGATATGCCACTATAAAACACAGTTTGGCCCCTTAATCCTCTGGTATGCGAAGAAGTCTGTGATGGCTACTCCCTGAGAGTGAGCGATCCCTGACACTGGATACCACTGGACCCCAGGCTTTGGCTCCGAAGCAATAAATAGAGGTTATAATGGAGGGATTGGAAAGAATAACTTTAGTCCAGACCTTGAGTTGAAGTTCAATGGCAACTTTACTTTGAATAAACGTTTATTTAACCAGTTTACATGGTTCGTTTTGATTCCAGCAGGTTTTAGCATTAAACTGGCAGGCAAACTCAACTCTACTATATCTTTCTCTCACTCTGCTGTACTGACAAGCTCACTTGGCATCTTTGTTTCCTCCTTATGCTGAACTTCACTCTTATAGTCGGACTTATGTTCAGCCAAAAAGTAGGTTAGAATCCTGGCAGCTCCAACATGGAGTCTCAACCAGCACTAACCAGAACTAACCCACCTCCTTCTGGTAGCAAGCAGTACTGGCCCACTTCTGCCCAAAGGAGAGAGAATGGAATGGTAAGTTCCATTCTCTCTAAGGATAGCTCTGCCATTTATGCTGCCATCTGCTGGTGAACCAGGCACATTACATGTAATAAACAGTTACTTAACAAGATTAAGAATGCACATTGTGGAGGACCTGGAAAGACATACATAAGAAGACATCATCTTAGCCCAGTAGAGATAGTAGCAGGGTGTAGTAGTGGTAAATACACTCTGGGTTGTTACAATAACACTATACAGTGTAACACAATGCCTATGTACAATTTCAATACAGTATTCCCAGGTCTAGGGTGCTATAGATGTTTTTTTTTTTTTTGTGTGTGTCCCAACTCGCAACCAGCATTGGGCTAAAAAAAAGACATAACTCATGAGTAAATATGTATTGATGACATGCACAATCCCCCTGCCCTCCAGCCCTTGACTGACGCGTTTTCCGTTTCACTGCATGTCATGTATATTCATTGGACTCTGAGTTGCAGGCTACAACATATTCACATTAACCCGTAAGTGTCAGACCTCTAAATTCAGTTGCGCTGCGTGCTCCTGGAGGTAAGTAAAAGGGACTCGATACACTCCCTTTAAATGTGAAAAAAGAATGCACGGTTTTTACTTAACCCCCTTCTTTGCCACAGTCATAACTTTTTTATTTTTCTGTTCACAGATCCATGTTAGGGTTTTTGTTTTGCAGTGGCACCATTTATTATTGTATACAATGTGGTAGAAAGCTGTCAAATAAATCCAAAGGAGTTGAAAAAAATATATATTACAGTGATACCACATTTATATAGTCTTATGAGATTTTTTATTTTTTTTTACAATTTTTTACAAATGGCTGCTGCACGTGTGAGTACATGGAGCAAGTAACTCTGGAATGGCGTGATAATAATGCCATGCATGCAGCCAATCAGCAGCCAGACAGCCCTGTGATGTCACAGCCCTATAAATAGCCTCAGCCATCTTAGATTTTGCCATTTTCCAGTGTCCTTAGTTCAGGGAGAGACGTCAGCAGGCGCTAGGGACAGTGCGAGGAAAGACTTCATTGTGCAAAAAAAAAATAATATTTACAAGTGCAGGGAAAGATTATTCAAGGTGTAGGGAAAGGATAAGGAGGAATCATTCCACAGCGTTTATGTAGAACAGGGTTCAGTCGGGGAGGTTACAGCCTGGGGAACAGGAACAATCCTATTACACCTTGCTGCACTGACTGGGGATCCACACTGCCATTATACAGCTCTGTAATTCCAGCAAACCGTTCTTATTGGGGTGCAAGTGCTGTGTGATAGCGCCATTAACAGGGGTTATTACAGGGGAATATTTATAAGTCATATTTGTCCTTGTGCGGTGCAGTTATATGTTCTAAAGCATTTTTTGGCTTGTATTAGTGGGAAAAAAGGGCTTATTAGCCGTTGTGTGGTGAAGTGCGAAAATTAAAGCCCTTTTTGTTGTGTATTAGTGGCAAAATAAAAATATATTTGCCGTTCAGCGGTGCAGTTATATGTTCTAAAGCCTTTTGTGGCGTGTATAAGTGGAAAAAAATAAGGGCCTATTTGCCGTTCAGCGGTGCAGTTATATGTTCTAAAGCCCTTTTTTGTGTGTATTAGTGGGGGAAAGGGCTTATTATCTGTTGTGTGGTGAAGTGAGAAAATTTGGGGTGTTTTTTTGTATAATACATTTTTATTTATCAAGCCTTTATATTGACAATAGACCTTCATAGTCCGTATGAATAACAAAATTTCCTCTCTCTTTAATTGGTATATTACCCCAAACCCTCCCCCTCCCACCCTCCACTTCACCAATATCCTAAAACATGAATTTATCCACATATTAACCCTCAAAAAAAAAAAAAAAAAAAAAAAGAATGCCTCCCCTGCTCCTCTATCCCTCTCTCCTCCCTCCATCTCTCCCCAATCTCCAACTACTCCCCATCTTTAAACCACTTTTCCCACATCATATCAAACTTTCCTTTTTTCTTCCAAAATCTTAAGTATAGCTTCTCACAGGCTATCGAGCACTTTCCCAAACTTTCCCACATTTTTATCGTCGGAGGCCTTTTATTAACCCAGTAGTTGCCTCTACATCTTCTTGCTTGAAATAATAATTTAGCCGCAATTTCTTGTGACCTGGCATTACCTACATCTTTCATATCCCCCAAGATACACATTTTCAGAGTTTTATGAAGTCTAATCTTATGGTAATTCCATTTTTTTTTAATAACTTCATTCCAGAATTTTTGTAAACACTGGCATTCCCATGATAAATGTATATCATATACACCCTTCCTCACCACATTTTTGGCATTTAAACAGCTTATTTTTTTTATAAAATGTCATTAATTTGGCTGGGGAATATTATAATCTATGAACCACAAAAAATTGTGTTAATCAATGGGCAGGGTTTAGGGAAATCCTTCTAATTTCAGAAAATAACTCTTCTCCAATCTTCAGGGTACATTGGCTCCACCATCCCCCTCCATTTATTTATATTTACCATTTTCCCTAATTTACTTCTACTTTGCTGTATAATAATATATTATATATCATAGATATTCTTCTTCTCCTCTTTGTCATTCTAATAATCCTTTTTAATGGCTGTGGGAGTTTTATAGCTTATTTCTTTTTTGGTAAACTCGGTTTAATAGCATGCCTTAATTGAATATAGTAGAAAGAATCTTTATCATGGAAACCAAATTTGTTCGTAGGTCCCCATTTTCCCAAATCTGTCCAAGCTTGTATATCCCATGTTTCTGCCATAATATTTTATCTATTACCCTAAAATCTCCTAGATAAACATTATTCCACAACAAAGTTTCTTCATGTATCTCTATATCCTCCCATAAAGATTTAACTGTTATCCATGTATTATACATTAATTTCCATGTTTGAGAACTCTTAATTTGATCTTGTAGGTGAACACCCACTGCCAATACCTGACATATCCCACTATTTATTATATTTCTGTCCAATGTTCTTATGATTGAGTTATTGACTTGGGTTTTACCCCATTCCAAACAATTTTTGAGTTGGCCTGCAAGGGCGTATAAATTCAAATCTGGTACAAAACTATAACAGTTGTAATCTCATTCTCGCCCTAGGCCCTCTCTAGATCAACACACTGAATAAACTCTCTAGAATCTTAAAAAACTTTTTCGGTATTTCTATTGGAGCATTCCATAATACATAATTTATCATCGGGAGTAGACACATGTTTATCAAAGATCTTCTACCTGCCGTAGAAAGGGGACGTTTTTTTTCCAAATCCGTACCTTATCTCTAACGTTGTTTGTTAAGGGCAGTACATTTAGTTTTATATAATCCTATGGGTTACAAAATTGTTTAACCCCTAAATATTTAACACTCTCATACTTTTTTTTTTATCTCTAGGGATCCGGGGACATCGTTTCCATAGAGTCTAATGGGATGCAAGCAGACTTTCTTCAATTTATATTCAACCCTGCCAATTTCCCGTATAGCTAAAACTTAGCAAAGGCACGTGGCAGGGAATCATGTATTAACAAAAACATCATCAGGTCGTCGGCATACATTGAGATATTATCTTCATGTTCCCCATAATTAAGCCCCACTATCATTTTATGTTGTCTAATTAAGGAAGCAAGAGGTTCCATTACAACAGCAAAGAGGAGAGGGGACAGTGGGCAACGCTGTCTAACTCCTCTCTGGATTTCGAAGGGATCTGTCATGTCCCCATTTGCTTTAATTATTGCCTTAACATCCGTATATAACAGTTTTATCCATGAAATAAACTTTTTACCAAACCCCATTTTCTATAATGTACGGTAGCTATCATAAATGGCCATTCCACTGTATCACAGGCTTTCGATGCATCTATTGAAAGTACTACTCGCTGACCACTAATAATTCCAGATATCTGCATATTTAAGAAGCATCCCCTAATATTGTCCACTGTACTTTTCCCAGGCATAAACCCAATGATCTTCATGGATAAGTGTTAATATGACTCCCTTTAGTCTATTTAGCAAAACCTTCGCTAGAAGTTTACTATCTGTGTTTATGAGTGATATAGGACGATAGAGTCCATTAACTTGGGATATTTGTCGGGTTTCAATATTAATGTTATCAATGCTTCACATAATGAATCTGGTAATACCTTACTCTCCCTACATGCGATCTCAAGCAACTTCAGGGTTAATACTTCCCTAAGATTATCATATATTTCAAAAGGAATATCATCCAACCCCATGGAATTAATTCTTGACTATAGAATTGAGGGCTCTATTAATTTCTTCTAAACTAATTGCCACATCCAATCCCTTTCTCTGTTCTTCTGTTAAACATTTAATTTCAATTCTATCCAAAAACAATTTATTTTCTCTGATCACTCATATAGTCTACTGTGATAAATATGGAATAATATTTACTGTCACCCATGTCCTCATACCCCCTTTTGCTGACAGATAGCGGAGGTAGTGAACTCCACAGGAGGGCCTTGCTTCAAAGCCCCAGCCCTGATTATCATTTTGTGCACCTCTTGGCAGGTTCATCAGTATACTTGCAAAATAAGTTTTCACCCCACAAGCCATCACAGTGTCAGCTGGCAAGGAAGAAAGCCCCAGGGGTCCAGGCTTCAAGGAGGCCCCAGGTGGAGAAGGTCCCACCTCAGTCAACCAGTTTAGAGCCAAATCCTGCAGGAAAACCCCCAGCAGGAGGTATCAGCTCTTGCCCAGGATCAATGATACCTCCCAGACATGTTGGCACCTACCTTTCATAAGGAATTATGAATCGCCTGTCCATTGCAGGCGCAAACCAGATACATATTTGTGTCCAGGTGGCCACGATGTATGTGCCCATGGTCTTTGTATTATGGGGCGAGGTCAGCCAAGAGAGATATCCATATCTTCCCATAGAAACCACATAACGGTACCAGGGTTGGACTCTACTTGTAGCCAGAACCCAGGCAGATCTGTTGGTCCCAGAACCATGTTCCTGTGACCCTCTGGTCTGGAGCTATGAACCCTAAAGGGTTTTGTGGGTCATTTGCTGCCAGCCCAGAAGAGGGGGCGTGGACCCCTCCCTGAGGCCGGGAGGGGAGGGGCCAGCTACAGGTTAAAAGGCTTGTGCCAGCAAGCAGCCTTGTCTTTCTCTGAAGAAGGGTCACATCATGTAATGTGTTTAGAGGGACCCAGGAAAAAGCTGAGATCACGGACGTTTATGTGGACTCCAGCAAAGAACATCTCACAACCAAAGGAACTTTCATCTTACCTGGTAACTGAATTTTACTCTGCTTAACCCTGTTGTAGCCAAATATTCTGTATCTGTAACCTCAGACCACTGTATATATTCTCTGTGTATATTGTGTCAAATTTAGTGTGCCCTTATGGCGATTAAATTATAATTTAATCTTGTGCTATCTTGCATCTCAAACACGAATCCCCACCTCCAAGTTTTGGCCTAGTTATAAGCTACCGTGGGTTGGTTTCTCACCCTATATAATCCCGTTAGCGGACCGGGCTTATATTAAACAAGAAGCTGGTTGCAGATTTCCCGGGCTGAGACAGCGCTGTTTTCACTAGGGCAGTGAAACGGCTCTCTCAGCTTGTTGCCTCTCTGTGCCCGCGTGGACAGGAGGTGTGTGTGTAAACTGTACCAAGCTGATCTTATCTGCTCCTCTGGAGGGCGTAACATCACGTTTTTAGGGACAAGGGACAATACCGCGTCTCGTGAGCTCAACATAGTTGATGTCAAGCGGGCACGAGGTGTGGTATTCTTCACATCTACTTTTATAGATTCCCTCAAACTCTCAAAGTATCCTCTTAATAACTGCATTTTACATGTTTGTTCTTCATATTCCTGGCCATACTCGTTCTCTAATCAAAAAATATAGTTGGTTCCTTTCTGTGCCAAAATAATAGAAGCAAGTCTCTTTCCCGCAAGGTGTCCCTGCTTATATTGTTCTTTTACATTAACTAGCTGTTGTTGCTCCGCTAAGAAATAAAGTTTGTTTTTGTACCTAATTTGTACATAATCCCATTTCTGATAGCTATTTTCTGTAGGGTTCTCTGCATATTCCTTTTCACAATTTTTTACTTCCCATTCCAGCTCCCTCAGATGTTTATCTCTCTCTCTCTCTTTTAAATATTGAAGTATATTTCATGAAAATCCCTCTCATAAAAGCCTTACTAGCTTCCCAAACTATCCTTGTATCCGCCATGCCTTCATTTTTTTTTTCAAAATATTATTTACTTTAATTTAGAATTTTCTCTTGTGTCTCTCTTTTATTTATCCAACCTATCTTAATTTTGAGCCGTATACCTCTCCCCACACCTTCTCCCCTAGTATTAACCATAATTGGACAATAGTCCGACACACCTCTTTTTGCATAATCAATCTTATTAATATCATACATCACTTTCTTATAAACTATTGCCATATCTATTTGTGATAAAATGTTGTGAGTTTTAGAAAAACATGAACATTTTTTGGTCTAGGATTTAACAATCTCCACATATTAACCCAATCCAATTCTTCCATAATATTTTTTAATTTGGAATTATTGTGCACTACCTTTTTGTCCCCTATTCTAAATTTTCATCTGTAACCATATTAAAGTCACCAACTACTAAAAGTACCCTATTGCCTCTATTTATTGAGAACTGAGAACTCATACATTTTTATTAATACTTCCATTGCAAATAGAGGTGGGATGTATATGCTTGCAATTATCCAGGGTTTACCTTCTAATATACTATCCATTATAACATATTGCCCCTTCTTCTTCTTATTTATTATTAAAGCGCCATTCATTCGATAGCGCTGTACATATGAAAGGTAGTAGAGAGGAATCGGGCAACTATAGGCCAGTAAGCCTGACATCAATAGTGGGGAAATTAATGGAAACCATACTTAAGGAGAGGATTGTGGAACATCTAAAATCCCATGGATTGAAAGATGAAAAACAGCATGGGTTTACTTCAGGGAGATCATGTCAAACTAATCTTATTGATTTTTTTGACTGGGTGACTAAAATAATAGATGGCGGAGGTGCAGTAGACATCACTTATCTAGACTTTAGTAAGGCTTTCGATACTGTCCCACATAGAAGGCTTATCAATAAAGTGCAGTCTTTGGGCTTGGACTCCCATATTGTTGAATAGATTAGGCAGTGGCTGAGGGACAGGCAACAGAGGGTTGTAGTCAATGGAGTATATTCAGACCAAGGTCTTGTTACCAGTGGGGTACCTCAGGGATATGTTCTGGGACCCATAATGTTTAATATATTTATCAGCGAAATTGCAGAAGGCCTCGATGGTAAGGTGATGACACAAAGATTTGTAACAGGGTTGATGTTCCTGGAGGGATACACCAAATGGAAAAGGATTTAGGAAAACTAGAGAAATGGTCAAATATCTGGCAACCAAAATTTAATGTTGATAAGTGCAAGATAATGCACCTGGGGCATAAAAACCCAAGAGCAGAATATACAGTCAGTGATACAGTCCTAACCTCAGTATCTGAGTAAAGGGAGTTTGGGGTCATTATTTCTGAAGACTTAAAGGTAGGCAGACAATGTCATAGAGCAGCAGGAAATGCTAGCAGAATGCTTGGGTGTATAGTGAGAGGAATTACCAGTAGAAAGAGGGGGGCGCTCATGCCGCTCTACAGAGCACTAGTGAGACCTCATTTGGAGTATTGTGCTCAGTACTGGAGACCATATCTCCAGAAGGATATTGATACTTTGGAGAGAGTTCAGAGAAGAGCTACTAAACTGGTACATGGATTGCAGGATAAAACTTACCAGGAAAGATTAAAGGACCTTAACATGTATTGCTTGGAAGAAAGACAAGACAGAGGGGAGATGAGAAAGACGGCTAAATACATAAAGGGAATCAACAAGGTAAAAGAGGAGAGAATATTTAAAAGAAGAAAAACTGCTACAAGAGGACATAGTTTTAAATTAGAGGGGCACAGGTTTAAAAGTAATATCAGGAAGTAATACTTTACTGAGAGAGTAGTGGATGCATGGAATAGCCTTCCTGCAGAAGTGGTAGCTGCAAATACAGTGAAGGAGTATAAGCATGCATGGTATAGGCATAAGACCATCCTTCATATAAGATAGGGCCAGGGGCTATCCATAGTACTTAGTATATTGGGCAGACTAGATGGGCAAAATGGTTCTTATCTGCCAACACATTCTATGTTTCTATGAAAAGGGGTATAAATACATAATACAGACAATTGCACTAAGCATAAACACGATGAGTTACAGACTGGTACAGAAGGAGAGAGGGCCCTGCCAGTGAGGGCTTACAATCTACATGGTATGGGAGAAGGACACAGTAGGTGAGGGTGAAGCCAGTGGCGTCTCTAGCTTTCAAATTTTGGGGGGGCACACTGGGGGCCAGGACAAAAGTAGGGGGGGCAGCTATAACAACGATACATTTACACAAGTACACTTAGAAATGCTGCGATACTTTACCCAATACCTAAAACCGCAACAGGGAAGAAAAGTTCAGCTGTCTGTGGATGACACTGCTATGGGGGGGATCTGTGGATGCCACATACCGTGTAATGTATAGCATCTTATGCTATATGTGTCATCCACAGATCCACCCCATGACAGTGTCATCCCCATTTCCCCCTCCATAACAGTGTCATCCACAGATCCCCCTCCCTATAACAGTGTCATCCACAGATCTCCCTCCCTATAACAGTGTCATCCACAGATCTCCCTCCCTATAACAGTGTCATCCACAGATCCCCCTCCCTATAACAGTGTCATCCACAGATCCCCCTCCCCGCCACTCACAGGAGTGTACATTTGACATTTCTAAACCGTAATCCATATCCTGCAGTAACTTTAACTTTAAATCAGGATTAAGCGGCCGCTCATCTCTACTAGTACCTTAACCTTACACCACTCGGCTAGCTTCGGAAACAGGGCCAGGCTACAGCCTACAGGTACTGCCTGTTAGTTCTTATCGAGCGAGTGCTGATTTCTGCAGGTCAGAGCATACGGATTACAGTTTAGAAGAAATGTACACTCCTGTGAGCGGTCCAGACCAGTGGCGGATCCAGAGCCTGGTCTCGAGAGGGGCACTTCCAGATTATTTTCTGTCCACCGCCACAGAACAAGGGTGCTTATAGAACAGACTGCACAGTGTACCGGTATACTATATATTGTGGGGCACAGCGTGGCGGTATACTGTATATTGTGGGGCACAGTGTAGGCTATATGTGTATAACAAACATATTTGACATGAAGACTTACAGTTACTTGGCTTGGCCCTTGGGGATCTCGGACGCCACTTCCACACTTTGGCCGGGGGCTCGGCGGAGCTGATGTGTTTTATCCTAATGAGAAAGATTTCATAATAAGGATTTGGAGAAGAGGCAGAGGAATAGCAGAGCAGGAGAGGCTGGTGCTGCTACTAGGGGGTCATACCATGGGGGAGTAATAAAGCCCACCATAATGCCCCCCGGTAGTAATAATTCTCCTTATAATGTGACAATGCAAAAAATACCCCCTTATGCCCCCAGTTGAGCTAATGTCCCCCATAATGTGCCAGTATAAAATACCCCTATATAGTGCCCCCAGTAAATGCCCCATAGTGCTCCTCTCCCCCTTCCTCCTAGTGCCCCCATAATGTACCAGTATAAAATGCCCCAGTAGATGCCCTCAATGTCCCCCATAATTTTGCAAGTATAAATTACCCCTCCTTAGTGCCCCCGTAGATGACTCCACGTACCAGTAATAAGACCCACATTACGTGCCAGTAATAAGCCCATCATGTGCCAGTAATAAGCCCCCCATCATGTGCCAGTATTAGGTCCCCCCATCATGTGCCAGTATTAGGTCCCCCCCATCATGTGCCAGTATTAAGCCCCACCATCATGTGCCAGTATTAAGGCCCCCCTATCATGTGCCATTATTAAGTAAGTACCCCCCCCCTTCATGTGCCATTATTAAGTAAGTCCCCCCCAATGTGCCATCATTAAGTAAGTCCCCCCCAATGTGCCATTATTAAGTAAGCCCCCCCCATCATGTGCCATTATTAGGTAAACCCCCCCCCCCCCAAGTATCACTATTGTAAAAAAATAAATAAAAATTATACTTACCTCAGTGGCAGCGATGCGATGCAGGCCTCTTCTGGCCTGTGTCCCACACTGTATGGCTCAGGCGGCGCGATGACGTCATCGCGCGCCTGCGCCGGCCTCTGATAGGCTGCCGGCCTAGTGCCTGCAGCCTATCAGAGCAAGGGGAAGGGACACGCCTCTCCCTCCCCTGCACCGCCGCTTAGTGATGGGAAGTTCGGATCTTTTAGGTGAATCGGTTCATTTGAATCAGCTCATTCAAATGAACCGATTCATGAATCGGATATTCGGTTCACTTGGTGAGTCAGACTGCTGAACCGAAGACTCTAGGTGCCGGTGCGCATGCGCAGATGCTTGATACATTCGATTCACTCACTACTTGCTGCGCTGCTGACTCAGTGCAGTCGGCTCGTCTTCTTCAGCTCTCTCTGAACTCTGATTACTAGTATTGAGTGATTTATTATAGTAAAGGGAAGCTGAGGCTGACGCCGGACAGGAGGAGTCAGGAGTCAGACAGGAGTCAGGAGTAGAGTTGAGCGAACACCTGGATGTTCGGGTTCGAGAAGTTCGGCCGAACATCCCGGAAATGTTCGGGTTCGGGATCCGAACCCGATCCGAACTTCGTCCCGAACCCGAACCCCATTGAAGTCAATGGGGACCCGAACTTTTCGGCACTAAAACGGCTGTAAAACAGCCCAGGAAAGGGCTAGAGGGCTGCAAAAGGCAGCAACATGTAGGTAAATCCCCTGCAAACAAATGTGGATAGGGAAATTAATTAAAATAAAAATTAAATAAATAAAAATTAACCAAAATCAATTGGAGAGAGGTTCCATAGCAGAGAATCTGGCTTCCCGTCACCCACCACTGGAACAGTCCATTCTCAGATATTTAGGCCCCGGCACCCAGGCAGAGGAGAGAGGTCCCGTAACAGACAATCTGGCTTCATGTCAGCAGAGAATCAGTCTTCATGTCATAGCAGAGAATCAGGCTTCACGTCACCCACCACTGTAAGAGTCCATTTTCATAAATTTAGGCCCAGCACCCAGGCAGAGGAGAGAGGTCCCGTAACAGACAATCTGGCTTCATGTCAGCAGAGAATCAGTCTTCATATCATAGCAGAGAATCTGGCTTCCCGTTACCCACCACTGGAACAGTCCATTCTCAGATATTTAGGCCCCGGCACCCAGGCAGAGGAGAGAGGTCCCGTAACAGACAATCTGGCTTCATGTCAGCAGAGAATCAGTCTTCATATCATAGCAGAGAATCAGGCTTCACGTCAGCCACCACTGCAACAGTCCATTGTCATAAATTCAGGCCCAGCACCCAGGCAGAGGAGAGAGGTCCCGTAACAGACAATCTGGCTTCATGTCAGCAGAGAATCAGTCTGCATGTCATAGCAGAGAATGAGGCTTCACGTCACCCACCACTGCAACAGTCCATTTTCATAAATTTAGGCCCAGCACCCAGGCAGAGGAGAGAGGTCCCGTAACAGAGGATCTGGCTTCATGTCACCAGAGAATCAGTCTGCATGTCATAGCAGAGAATCAGGCTTCACGTCACCCACCACTGCAACAGTCCATTTTCATAAATTTAGGCCCAGCACCCAGGCAGAGGAGAGAGGTCCCGTAACAGAGGATCTGGCTTCATGTCACCAGAGAATCAGTCTGCATGTCATAGCAGAGAATCAGGCTTCACGTCAGCCACCACTGCAACAATCCATTGGCATATATTTAGGCCTAGCACACAGGCAGAGGAGAGAGGTCCCGTAACAGACAATCTGGCTTCATGTCAGCAGAGAATCAGTCTTCATATCATAGCAGAGAATCAGGCTTCACGTCAGCCACCAATGCAACAGTCCATTGTCAGATATTTAGGCCCAGCACCCAGGCAGAGGAGAGAGGTCCCGTAACAGAGGATCTGGCTTCATGTCAGCAGAGAATCAGTCTTCATGTCATAGCAGAGAATCAGGCTTCACGTCACCCACCACTGTAAGAGTCCATTTTCATAAATTTAGGCCCAGCACCCAGGCAGAGGAGAGAGGTCCCGTAACAGACGATCTGGCTTCATGTCAGCAGAGAATCAGTCTGCATGTCATAGCAGAGAATGAGGCTTCACGTCACCCACCACTGCAACAGTCCATTTTCATAAATTTAGGCCCAGCACCCAGGCAGAGGAGAGAGGTCCCGCAACAGAGGATCTGGCTTCATGTCAGCAGAGAATCAGTCTGCATGTCATAGCAGAGAATCAGGCTTCACGTCAGCCACCACTGCAACAGTCCATTGTCATAAATTCAGGCCCAGCACCCAGGCAGAGGAGAGAGGTCCCGTAACAGACAATCTGGCTTCATGTCACCAGAGAATCAGTCTGCATGTCATAGCAGAGAATGAGGCTTCACGTCAGCCACCACTGCAACAATCCATTGGCATATATTTAGGCCTAGCACACAGGCAGAGGAGAGGTTCATTCAACTTTGGGTAGCCTTGCAATATAATGGTAAAATGAAAATAAAAATAGGATTGAATGAGGAAGTGCCCTGGAGTCCAATAATATATGGTTATGGGGAGGTAGTTAATGTCTAATCTGGACAAGGGACGGACAGGTCCTGTGGGATCCATGCCTGGTTCATTTTTATGAACGTCAGCTTGTCCACATTGGCTGTAGACAGGCGGCTGCGTTTGTCTGTAATGACGCCCCCTGCCGTGCTGAATACACGTTCAGACAAAACGCTGGCTGCCGGGCAGGCCAGCACCTCCAAGGCATAAAAGGCTAGCTCTGGCCACGTGGACAATTTAGAGACCCAGAAGTTGAATGGGGCCGAACCATCAGTCAGTACGTGGAGGGGTGTGCACACGTACTGTTCCACCATGTTAGTGAAATGTTGCCTCCTGCTAACACGTTGCGTATCAGGTGGTGGTGCAGTTAGCTGTGGCGTGTTGACAAAAGTTTTCCACATCTCTGCCATGCTAACCCTGCCCTCAGAGGAGCTGGCCGTGACACAGCTGCCTTGGCGACCTCTTGCTCCTCCTCTGCCTTGGCCTTGGGCTTCCACTTGTTCCCCTGTGACATTTGGGAATGCTCTCAGTAGCGCGTCTACCAACGTGCGCTTGTACTCGCGCATCTTCCTATCACGCTCCAGTGCAGGAAGTAAGGTGGGCACATTGTCTTTGTAGCGTGGATCCAGCAGGGTGGCAACCCAGTAGTCCGCACAGGTTAAAATGTGGGCAACTCTGCTGTCGTTGCGCAGGCACTGCAGCATGTAGTCGCTCATGTGTGCCAGGCTGCCCAGGGGTAAGGACAAGCTGTCCTCTGTGGGAGGCGTATCGTCATCGTCCTGCCTTTCCCCCCAGCCACGCACCAGTGATGGACCCGAGCTGCGTTGGGTGCCACCCCGCTGTGACCATGCTTCATCCTCATCCTCCTCCACCTCCTCCTCATCCTCGTCCTCCTCGTCCTCCAGTAGTGGGCCCTGGCTGGCCACATTTGTACCTGGCCTCTGCTGTTGCCAAAAACCTCCCTCTGAGTCACTTCGAAGAGACTGGCCTGAAAGTGCTAAAAATGACCCCTCTTCCTCCTCCTCCTCCTCCTCCTCCTGGGCCACCTCCTCTTCCATCATCGCCCTAAGTGTTTTCTCAAGGAGACATAGAAGTGGTATTGTAACGCTGATAACGGTGTCATCGCCACTGGCCATGTTGGTGGAGTACTCGAAACAGCGCAACAGGGCACACAGGTCTCGCATGGAGGCCCAGTCATTGGTGGTGAAGTGGTGCTGTTCTGTAGTGCGACTGACCCGTGCGTGCTGCAGCTGAAACTCCACTATGGCCTGCTGCTGCTCGCACAGTCTGTCCAGCATGTGCAAGGTGGAGTTCCACCTGGTGGGCACGTCGCATATGAGGCGGTGAGCGGGAAGGCCGAAGTTACGCTGTAGCGCAGACAGGCGAGCAGCGGCAGGATGTGAACGCCGGAAGCGCGAACAGACGGCCCGCACTTTATGCAGCAGCTCTGACATGTCGGGGTAGTTGTGAATGAACTTCTGCACCACCAAATTCAGCACATGCGCCAAGCAAGGGATGTGCGTCAAATTGGCTAGTCCCAGAGCTGCAACGAGATTTCGCCCATTATCACACACCACCAGGCCGGGCTTGAGGCTCACCGGCAGCAACCACTCGTCGGTCTGTTGTTCAATACCCCGCCACAACTCCTGTGCGGTGTGGGGCCTGTCCCCCAAACATATGAGTTTCAGAATGGCCTGCTGACGTTTACCCCGGGCTGTGCTGAAGTTGGTGGTGAAGGTGTGTGGCTGACTGGATGAGCAGGTGGAAGAAGAGGAGGAGGAAGCCGAGAAGGAGGAGGTGGCAACAGGAGGCAAAGAATGTTGCCCTGCGATCCTTGGCGGCGGAAGGACGTGCGCCAAACAGCTCTCCGCCTGGGGCCCAGCTGCCACTACATTTACCCAGTGTGCAGTTAGGGAGATATAGCGTCCCTGGCCGTGCTTACTGGTCCACGTATCTGTGGTTAGGTGGACCTTGCTACAGATGGCGTTGCGCAGTGCACACTTGATTTTATCGGATACTTGGTTGTGCAGGGAAGGCACGGCTCTCTTGGAGAAGTAGTGCCGGCTGGGAACAACATACTGTGGGACAGCAAGCGACATGAGCTGTTTGAAGCTGTCTGTGTCCACCAGCCTAAATGACAGCATTTCATAGGCCAGTAGTTTAGAAATGCTGGCATTCAGGGCCAGGGATCGAGGGTGGCTAGGTGGGAATTTACGCTTTCTATCAAATGTTTGTGAGATGGAGAGCTGAACGCTGGCGTGTGACATGGTTGAGACGCTTGGTGACGGAGGTGGTGGTGGTGGTGTTGGTGGTACATCCCCTGTTTGCTGGGCGGCAGGTGCCAACGTTCCTCCAGAGGCGGAGGAAGAGGCCGAGGCGGCAGCAGCAGAATAGGCCGAGGCGGCAGCAGCAGAAGAGGTAGCAGGGGGAGCCTGAGTGACTTCCTTGGTTTTAAGGTGTTTACTCCACTGCAGTTCATGCTTTGCATGCAGGTGCCTGGTCATGCAGGTTGTGCTCAGGTTCAGAACGTTAATGTCTCGCTTCAGGCTCTGATGGCACAGCGTGCAAACCACTCGGGTCTTGTCGTCAGCACATTGTTTGAAGAAGTGCCATGCCAGGGAACTCCTTGAAGCTGCCTTTGGGGTGCTCGGTCCCAGATGGCGGCGGTCAGTAGCAGGCGGAGTCTCTTGGCGGCGGGTGTTCTGCTTTTGCCCACTGCTCCCTCTTTTGCTACGCTGTTGGCTCGGTCTCACCACTGCCTCTTCCTCCGAACTGTGAAAGTCAGTGGCACGACCTTCATTCCATGTGGGGTCTAGGACCTCATCGTCCCCTGCATCGTCTTCCACCCAGTCTTGATCCCTGACCTCCTGTTCAGTCTGCACACTGCAGAAAGACGCAGCAGTTGGCACCTGTGTTTCGTCATCATCAGAGACATGCTGAGGTGGTATTCCCATGTCCTCATCATCAGGAAACATAAGTGGTTGTGCGTCAGTGCATTCTATGTCTTTCACCGCTGGGGAAGGGCTAGGTGGATGCCCTTGGGAAACCCTGCCAGCGGAGTCTTCAAACAGCATAAGAGACTGCTGCATAACTTGAGGCTGAGACAGTTTCCCTGGTATGCATGGGGGTGATGTGACAGACTGATGGGGTTGGTTTTCAGGCGCCATCTGTGCGCTTTCTGCAGAAGACTGGGTGGGAGATAATGTGAACGTGCTGGATCCACTGTCGGCCACCCAATTGACTAATGCCTGTACCTGCTCAGGCCTTACCATCCTTAGAACGGCATTGGGCCCCACCATATATCGCTGTAAATTCTGGCGGCTACTGGGACCTGAGGTAGTTGGTACACTAGGACGTGTGGATGTGGCAGAACGGCCACGTCCTCTCCCAGCACCAGAGGGTCCACTAACACCACCACGACCATGTCCACGTCCGCGTCCCTTACTAGATGTTTTTCTCATTGTTATGGTTCACCACAACAACAAATATATTATTTGGCCCAATGTATTGTATTCAAATTCAGCGGGATATAAATTTGAGGCCTAGTATTTAGGCGCTGGGTGACCGGTATGGATTTAGTGACAGAATTAGACTTGGAAATGCACAGAAGCGTGTGTGTGAAGTTATTCTGAATGACCCTATGTGCACCTTGAATATTATATACCCTTTTTGGGATAGATTTCAAATAGCTCTGATATAGCAGGAACCACTAAATTATGAAATTGCTAAATTGGGAATTGTATTTCAACCCAGAACAAAAAATGTGCTTTGACGGACACTAAATATCTTGCCCAGCAACAACAGTACAGCGGTACCGAGAGATTTAGCAGGATATAAATTTGAGGCCTAGTATTTAGGCGCTGGGTGACAGGTATGGGTTTAGTGACAGAATTAGACTTGGAAATACACAGTAGCGGGTGTGTGTGAAGTTATTCTGAATGACCCAATGTGCACCTTGAATATTATATACCCTTTTAGGGATAGATTTCAAATAGCTCTGATATAGCAGAAACCACTAAATTATGAAATTGCTAAATTGGGAATTGTACTTCAACCCAGAACAAAAAATGTGCTTTGACGGACACTAAATATCTTGCCAAGCAACAACAGTACAGCGGTGGGTAACGAGAGATTTAGCAGGATATAAATTTGAGGCCTAGTATTTAGGCGCTGGGTGACAGGTATGGGTTTAGTGACAGAATTAGACTTGGAAATACACAGTAGCGGGTGTGTGTGAAGTTATTCTGAATGACCCAATGTGCACCTTGAATATTATATACCCTTTTAGGGATAGATTTCAAATAGCTCTGATATAGCAGAAACCACTAAATTATGAAATTGCTAAATTGGGAATTGTACTTCAACCCAGAACAAAAAATGTGCTTTGACGGACACTAAATAACTTTCCCAGCTACAACAGGACAGCGGTAACGAGAGATTTAGCGGGATATAAATTTGAGGCCTAGTATTTAGGCGCTGGGTGACAGGTATGGGTTTAGTGACAGAATTAGACTTGGAAATACACAGTAGCGGTGTGTGTGAAGTTATTCTGAATGACCCTATGTGCACCTTCAATATGATCTACCCTTTTAGGGATAGATTTCAAATAGCTCTGATATAGCAGAAACCACTAAATTATGAAATTGCTAAATTGGGAATTGTATTTCAACCCAGAACAAAAAATGTGCTTTGGCGGACACTAAATATCTTGCCCAGCAACAACAGTACAGCGGTAACGAGAGATTTAGCAGGATATAAATTTGAGGCCTAGTATTTAGGCGCTGGGTGACAGGTATGGGTTTAGTGACAGAATTAGACTTGGAAATACACAGTAGCGGTGTGTGTGAAGTTATTCTGAATGACCCAATGTGCACCTTGAATATTATATACCCTTTTAGGGATAGATTTCAAATAGCTCTGATATAGCAGAAACCACTAAATTATGAAATTGCTAAATTGGGAATTGTACTTCAACCCAGAACAAAAAATGTGCTTTGACGGACACTAAATAACTTTCCCAGCTACAACAGGACAGCGGTAACGAGAGATTTAGCGGGATATAAATTTGAGGCCTAGTATTTAGGCGCTGGGTGACCGGTATGGATTTAGTGACAGAATTAGACTGGGATATGGCCAAAAAATAACCACACTATTGCTGGTTAAATGCACTTGGTGACGGGCGCAGCTTGCCCCTGATGTAGTATATGGCCAAAAAATGAACAGACTATTGCTGGTTAAATGCACTTGGTGTCACAGCTTGACCAACCACACTACTGAGGGTTAAATGCACTTGGTGACGGGCGCAGCTTGCCCCTGATGTAGTATATGGCCAAAAAATAAACAGACTATTGCTGGTTAAATGCACTTGGTGTGACAGCTTCACCCTGATGTAGGCTTTAGCCAGAAAACAACCACACCATTGAGGGTTAAATGCAGTTGGTGACAGGCGCAGCTTGCCCCTGATTTTGTATATGGCCAAAAAATGAACAGACTATTGCTGGTTAAATGCACTTGGTGTGACAGCTTCACCCTGATGTAGGCTTTAGCCAAAAAACAACCACACCATTGAGGGTTAAATGCACTTGGTGACAGGCGCAGCTTGCCCCTGATTTTGTATATGGCCAAAAAATGAACAGACTATTGCTGGTTAAATGCACTTGGTGTGACAGCTTCACCCTGATGTAGGCTTTAGCCAAAAAACAACCACACCATTGAGGGTTAAATGCACTTGGTGACAGGCGCAGCTTGCCCCTGATTTTGTATATGGCCAAAAAATGAACAGACTATTGCTGGTTAAATGCACTTGGTGTGACAGCTTCACCCTGATGTAGGCTTTAGCCAAAAAACAACCACACCATTGAGGGTTAAATGCACTTGGTCGCAGCTTGTGCTGGCGCACCACAAGACACAAAATGGCCGCCGATCACCCCAGAAAAATGTGACTGACAAACGGTCTGGGCAGCCTAAAAACAGTGAGCAATTGAGGATCAGCAGCTCAATGATCCACAGCTGCAGATCGATCAGTTAATCAAGTCCTTTGGAGGAGTTAATCTGCCTAATCTCGCCCTACTGTCGCAGCCGCAACCTCTCCCTACGCTAATCAGAGCAGAGTGACGGGCGGCGCTATGTGACTCCAGCTTAAATAGAGGCTGGGTCACATGGTGCTCTGGCCAATCACAGCCATGCCATTAGTAGGCATGGCTGTGATGGCCTCTTGGGGCAAGTAGTATGACGCTTGTTGATTGGCTGCTTTGCAGCCTTTCAAAAAGCGCCAAGAAAGCGTCACAAAAGCGCCAAGAAAGCGACGAACACCGAACCCGAACCCGGACTTTTACGAAAATGTCCGGGTTCGGGTCCGTGTCACGGACACCCCAAAATTCGGTACGAACCCGAACTATACAGTTCGAGTTCGCTCCTCCCTAGTCAGGAGCTGTCACTGTGGTGTGCAATGTGAATTGTTGTCTGTTGTGCATTGTTACCCACAGTGACAACAGTCTGACACTGACAGTACAATCCCTAAAGGTGATGTGAACCCACCCTTAGGCCCCTTTCACACTTGCGTTGTCCGGATCCGGCATAGAGTTCCGTCGTCGGGGCTCTATGCCGGAAGAATCCTGATCAGGATTATCCCCATGCATTCTGAATGGAGTGAAATCCGTTCAGGATGCATCAGGATGTCTTCCGTTCCGGGACGGAACGTTTTTTGGCTGGAGAAAATACCGCAGCATGCAGTACTTTTTGCTCCGGCCAAAAATCCTGAAGACTTGCCGCAAGGCCGGATCCGGAATTAATGCCCATTGAAAGGCATTGATCCGGATCCGGCCTTAAGCTAAACGTCGTTTCGGCGCATTGCCGGATACGACGTTTAGCTTTTTCTGAATGGTTACCATGGATGCCGGGACGCTAAAGTCCTGGCAGCCATGGTAAAGTGCAGCGGGGAGCGGCATACTTACCGTCCGTGCGGCTCCCGGGGCGCTCCAGAGTGACGTCAGGGCGCCCCAGGCGCATGGATGACGTGATCGCATGTACACATCATCCATGCGCATGGGGCGCTCTGACGTCATTCTGGAGCGCCCCGGGAGCCGCACGGACTGTAAGTATACCGCTCCCCCGCTCCCCACTACTACTATGGCAACCGGGACTTTAATAGCGTCCTGGGTGCCATAGTAACACTGAAAGCATTTTGAAGACGGATCCGTCTTCAAATTCTTTCAGTACACTTGCGTTTTTCCGGATCCGGCGTGTACCTCCGGCAAGTGGAGTACACGCCGGATCCGGACAACGCAAGTGTGAAAGGGCCCTTAGTTATATAGCTACTGAATGAGATGCCTTTAACATATATATCTCCTGAGAAGCCAATTTGATTCTAAATGGTTAATTTAATTCAACCTGTAATCTAAACTCTGTGTCATCTGTCACTTCTCCTGTCCCTTAATCTTATCACTGCTGCAACAAAAGCAGCCTCAGCCTCAGTGTAAGGCTACTTTCACACTAGCGTTCGTCGGTCCGCTCGTGAGCTCTGTTTGAAGGAGCTCACGAGCGGACCCAAACGCCTCCGTCCAGCCCTGATGCAGTCTGAATGGAGCGGATCCGCTCAGACTGCATCAGTCTGGCGGCGTTCAGCCTCCGCACGGACAGGCGGACAGCTGAACGCTGCTTGCAGCGCTCAGCTGTCCGCCTGGCCGTGCGGATCCGTTCAGACTTACAATGTAAGGCCCCATGCACACGGCCGTGTTTCACGGCCGTGTGCGGGCCGTGGAACCGCGGCCTGGATCCCTCCTGAGAGCAGGAGCGCACGGCGTCACTGGTTGCTATGACGCCGTGCGCTCCCTGCTGCCGGCACAGTACAGTAATACACTGGTATAGATCATACCAGTGTATTACTGTATTGCGGCGGCAGCAGTGAGCGCACGGCGTCATAGCAACCAGTGACGCCGTGCGCTCCTGCTCTCAGGAGGGATCCAGGCCGCGGTTCCACGGCCCGCACACGGCCGTGAAACACGGCCGTGTGCATGGGGCCTTACATTGTAAGTCTGAACGGATCCGCTCAGGCTGCTTTCACACTTAGAATTTTTTCTAAGTTATTAATGCAGACGGGTCCGTACTGAATGGAGCCTCCGTCTGCATTAATATGATCGGATCCGTTCAGAACGGATCCGATCAAGCGCAAGTGTGAAAGTAGCCTTACCTGTTCTACCCTCTGACTCACGGCTCTTTTAACTCAATGAATCGAATGAGTCACAAACTAAGTCGGATCTTTAGATTCTTTTAACTAGTGACTCATTCGATTCCTTTCTATTCTTAGACTCCCTGCACTTGTGTGACTCAGACGACTCGATTCAGAGAGCTGCTGGTGTGCTGTGCTTGCCTTGCCCCCTCAGCTCTGGTCGGTGATTGGTTGGTGGGCGGGGAGGGGTGGGGCTGGCAGAAGCAGCTTCCACTCTGAGATCATATTACGCTCCTCCCCGTCCCTCCCTCAGGCTCCGGCTCCCTGCGTCCCTGCTGCCAGCAGCGTGAGGTGAGAGACTCTGATCGGATCAGTCAAGTGAATGCTGCTGGCAGCAGGGACGGGGGGGGGGGGGGGGGCGCATTTTAGTTGGGGGGGCACATGGGGGGGCCCAGCATGATGTTGGGGGGGCCGTGGCCCCCTCTGGCCCCCCCCTGGCGACGCCACTGGGTGAAGCTGGTCATGGCGATATAGAGTCAGCAGGGTCTGGTTGTAGGCTTGTCTGAAGAGGTGGGTTTTTAGGTTTCTTTTGAAGGATTCCACTGTAGGTGAGAGTCTGATATGTTGGGGTAGCAAGTTCCAGAGTGTGGGGAATGCATGGGAGAAATCTTGGAGAAGGAGGTCTTGTGAGGATCGGAGATTGCGTGTGGGGATGTATCAGGAAAGTAACTCAGAGATGTAGGGAGGGGACAGGTTGTGGATGGCCTTGTATATATTTGTTAGTATTTTGAACTGAATTCGCTGGGCAATGGGGAGCCAGTTAAGGGATTGGCAGAGGGGAGAGGCAGAGGAGTTACAGGGTGAAACATGGATTAGTCGGGCAGCAGCGTTGAGGATAGATTAGAGGGGTGTGAGAGTGCTAGATGGAAGGCCAAAGAGGAGAATGTTGCAATAGTCTAGGCGGGAGATGATGAGGGCATGTACAAGCATTTTTGCAAATTCAAAGTTAAGGAAAGCGCAGATGCAGGAGATGTTTTTGAGTTGGAACCGAAGGTGATGGAAAGAGCTTGAATGTGCGGTCAGAAGGAGAGGGCAGAATCCAAGGTCACTCCAAGGCAGCGGACTTGGTTGACCAGGGAGACTGTGCAGCCATTGATCGTGATACATAGGTCTGTTGGGGGGGTTGAGCAAGATGGGGGAAATATGATGAATTATGTTTTCGCCATGTTAAGTTTTAGAAAGCGAGAGGAGAAGGATGATATAAAAGATAGACATTGTGGGATTCTGGATAATAAGGTGGTAATGTCTGGACCGGAGAGGTAGATTTCTGTGTCGTCAGCATAAGAGTGATACTGAGAAGCATGGGACTCTATGAGATGCCCCAGGCCAAAAGTGTAAATAGAGAAGAGCAGGGGTCCAAAGACAGAGCCTTGCGGGACACCAACAGAGAGCGAATGAGACGAGGAGGTGGTGTAAGAGTGGGATACGCTAAACGTTCTGTCTGTGAGGTATGATGTGATCCAGGAGAGGGTCAGGTCAGTGATGCCAAGAGATGAGAGAGTTTGCAACAGAAGGGAGTGGTCAACAGTGTCAAAGGCAGAGGACAGGTCAAGGAGAAGGAGGACAGAGTAATGTTTTTTTGGTTTTGGCTGTTAGTAGGTCATGTGTGACTTTGGTAAGGGCAGTCTCAGTCGAGTGGTGGGGTTGTAAGCCAAATTGTAGCCGGTCAAAGAGGGAGCAGGAGAAGAGGAGAAAGGACAGTTCCGAATGGACATGTTGTTCAAGTAGCTTGGAGGCATACGGAAGAAGTGAAGATGGGGCGATAACTGGACAAAGAAGATGGGTCAAGTGAAGGCTTTTTGAGGATGGGTGTAATGGTAGCATGTTTAAAAGCAGAGGGGAAGACACCAGAGGTTAGTGATAAGTTGAAGAGATGAGTTAGGGCTGGGATAAACACTGTGTTGAGGTTAGGGATGAGGTGTAATGGGATTGGGTCAAGTGCAAGGGTGGTGAGATGTGATCTGGAGAGTAGAGTGGAGAGTTTTTTTTCTGTAATGGTGGAGAAGTGGGTTTTGGGAGAAGAGGACTGAGCAGTTGTGTAGAGGCTCTGTGGGGACTGTGTACTGAAGCTTTCTCTGATGTTGACTATAATTTGTTTGAAGTATGTGGCAAAGTCCTCAGCTGAGATGAGAGGAGAGGGTGGGGGCGCTGGCGGACAGCGAAGGAAGTTAAAATTGTTAAAAAGTTGTTTAGGGCTGTGGGCCAGGGAAGATATGAGAGATGAGAAGTCGCCTGTTTTGCATCAGCGAGTAAGGATTTGAATATGAGGAGGGATAGCTGCGGCTTAATTTTATTACGCACGGGAAACCTCCCCCGGGCCGGACACGACACGGAAAGGATTGACAGATTGATACCCCTTACTTGATTCTGTGAGTGGTGGTGCATGGCCGTTGTGAGCGGGTGGATCAGGACGATTTGTGTGGTTCATTCCGATAACCAACGATGCTCCTCCGTGTTAAGTAGTTACGTGACTCCCAGTGGTGAGGATTGTGTTGACCAGACTCTTATATAGTGAGACTGGACTTGTAGGTGATGGCCTGCTGGTTAGCTGACCCTCTCAAACATTATGTGCAAGGGTCTGCTGCCGCTTTGTTGACTCTAGATAACTTCTGGGTGATCGCACGTCCCCATGATGTCAATGATCCATTTGAATGTCTGCCCTATCAACCTTATATGTTCTTTTATGCACCTACCATGGTGACCACACGTAACGGGGAATCAGGGTTCACTTCCAGAGAGGTAGCCTGAGTAATGGCTGCGGCTACCACTTCAAAGAAAAGCAGGCGGGGGCGTGCAAATTAGCCACTCCCGACTCAGGGAGGTAGTGACGATAAATAACAATACAGGACTCTTAAGAGGCCCTGTCATTGGAATGACAGGAAATGTCATAGGTATTTAGGATGAGGAAACGTTATACAGGAGAGGTACCACAAGTAATGACACTGCGTCTACGGCAATGGTACACTGTAACACTGTATCTCACAAATATATGAGAGCCTGCAGGTGAGCTGACCCTCTAAAAGATTTCCGCTGAGGGCCTGCTGGTGAGCTGACCCTCTAAAAGATTTTATCTTTTTTATATCTGCACATTTTACACAGCAGATGTGGCGTGGATAATTTTACTGTCCTCAGCAGACACTGTCTACGCAAAAAGTATGGTTGAAGGCCTGCTGGTGACCCTCAAAAACATTAGGGGTGAGGGTCTGCTGCTGAGTTGACCATCTAAAACATTATGGGTAAGGGCATGCTGGTGAACTGACCCTCTAAAAGATTTTTGCTGAGGGCCTGCGGGTAAGCTGACCCTGTAAAAAAGTGACCGAGAGGGATTGCGGGTGAGCTGACCCTGTAAAAAATTATATAAGAGGGCCTGTGGGTGAGCTGACCCTGTAAAAAATTATATGCAAGGGCATTATATGCAACGAATAAGCATGTTGATATGATGGAAGAGGAGGAGGAGGAGAAAAGAAAGATTGAACCATTTACTCTTTTTTGTGGTGGAAGGGGTGCATGGGAATACAGAATATTCAGTACATTATAAACAACACATTTAAAGTGCCTTTATGTTCATCCACTTTCCTCTGGTGGAGTTGAGAAGTCAGGGGCAATCCAGGCCTTGTTCATTTTTATAAGAGTCAACCTGTCAGCATTTTCCGCTGACAGGCGGAAACGCTTATCTGCTATAATGCCACCAGCAGCACTAAATACTAACTCAGACAAAACGCTAGCGGCATAAAAATGCATATAATGTGCGGGTTGCGGGGAAGGCAGCCTAACATGAAGTCAGCCATGTGTGCCAGATTACCAACAGGCAAGACTTCACTGTCCTCATCCGACTGTCCATCTTCTCATCCTCTTCCTCCTCCTCTGCCCACCCATGCTGAACAGATGGAATTTAACTTCCATGGGTACTACCCTCTGTAGCGGAGGCAACCATCTCCTGCTCTTCCTCCTCTGCATTGTCCAATTTGCTCTGGGAAGACGGACGGAGGGTGGTCTGACTATCACCCTGTGTAATGTCTTCTTCCCCCATTTCCACCTCTTCCCCATGCAAACCGCCAGCCTTAATTGTGAGCAGTGAGCTTTTGAGTAGGCACAGAAGTAGGATGGTTACGCTGATAATAGCGTTATCGCCGCTCACCATCTGTATTGATTCCTCAAAGTTTCTTAAAACCTCACAGAGGTCAGACATCGATACGCACTCCTCGCTTCTGATTAGCGGAAGCTGACTGGAAATGCAACAACCATGTAGCAGCTGGTATTCCACTATGCCCTTTGATGCTCACAAAGCCTGGCCAACATGTGTAACGTGGACTTCCAGCGTGTGCTCACGATGCACAACAGCCGGTGAGCTGGCAATTTCAAGCGCTGCTGCAGCGTCATTGACAGATCGGCTGAAGCTGTTGAAGACTTGCGGAAATGTGCACACACGCGGCACTCCTTTACCAGTATCTCAGGCAAATTGGGGTAGGTTTTGAGAAACCACTGAACCATTAATTAAGACGTGGGCTAGGCATGGGATGTGTGTGAGCTTCCCGAGCTCCAAAGCCGCCACCACGTTACATCCATTATCACATACAACCATGCCTGGTTGTAGGTTGAGTAGCGAGAGCCACAGCTCAGTCTGGTCTCTTATCCCCTGCAACAGCTCTGCGGCGGTGTGCTGTTTGTCCCCTAAGCATATCAGATTCAGCACGGCCTGTTGACACTTCCCCACTGCAGTGCTACACTGCTTCCAGATACCGGCTGATGGCTGACTGGTGCTGCACGCGGATAATTCAGAGGTGGAAGTGGAGGAGGAGGCGGAAGAGGAGAAGTCGGGGTTTTAGCCACTAACGTAGGTGCTGGCGGAAACCCTCGGCGTCGGTAGCACCTGTGCCATCTGGGGTACGACTCGCTCCCGGCCTCCACAATGCTCACCCAGTGTGCCGTCAGGAAAATGTAGCATCCCTGGCCAAATGCACTTGTCCATGTGTCCATGGTTAAGTGGACCTTCCCAGTAAATGCGTTGGTCAGGGCACGTGTGACATTTTGGCACACATGTTGGTGTAAGGCGGGCACGGCACACCTTGAAAAATAGCGGCGGCTGGGAACAGAGTAACACGAGATGGCCGCCGACATCAGGTTGCGGAAGGTCTCAGTGTCCACTAGCCTAAATGGCAACATTTCCTAGGCCAGTAATTTTGTAAGGTGCACATTTAGTGCTATGGCCTGTGGGTGGGTGGCTGGGTATTTGTGCTTGTGTTCAATTGCCTGGGGTAATGACATTTGTACGCTGCTCTGCAACAGGGAAGTGGATGTGGTCGCTGATGGTGCTTGCGAAGGTCCAGGTGTAGGACAGGAGGCATCCCCGCCTGTGCCTTCGACAGGCGACTGGCCAGCACGTACCATAAGGGAAGAGGAGGCAGTGGTGTGACCTGCAGACACAGATTGTGGTCCCAGGCGTTCGTCCCACTTGATAAGGTGCTTGGATGCCATGTGGTGGATCATGCTGGTGGTGAGGTTGCTAGTATTCATGCCCTGGCTCATTTTGGTGTGGCACAGGTTGAAAACTGCTATTCTTTTGTCGTCCGCACTTTCCTCAAAAAAGCGCCATACTGCGGAACACCTACCCGTTGGGAAGGAAGATTTATGAAAGGGGGTGCTCTGTGGAACAGTTGTGAGCCTGTTTGGTGTGGCCCGCCTTCTCCCTTTTGCCACCCCACTGCCTCTGCCAGCCTGTTGCGGTGCTGCATGTCGCTCCCCCTCTGTACTGCTGTCCTTGCTTGACTTTCCACCTTCCCAGGTAGTGTCAGTGACCTTATCGTCCACCACCTCCTCTTCCTCACTCTGATTATCCTCCTGATTTGTTGACCCAACCACCTCAGTGATTGACATCTCTGTATCATCCTCTTCATCAACCTCTTGAGACAGTAATTGCGGTTGACTCAATGGCAACTGTGTCTCATCATCCTCCACCTCATTACACACTAATTGCCGTTCCCCATCATCATTTTCTTGTGACTGTGGATGCTGTAGAGGTTGGGAATCATGGCACAAGATCTCAATCTCAGCGTGCTTGGCGAGAGGGCCAAATCAAGTAATGGCGATGAAAAGAGCTCCTCGGAATATCCGAGTGTGGGATCACTTGTTTTACCAGACTGTCCATTGTGGGAGGAAGGAGGATCAGTGAGAGGATTCTGTTGACCAGACTCTTGGCTACTGAGACTGGACATGGTGGAAGACAGGGTTGTGTTTAACTACCATAACCCTAACCCAATCCAACTGACCAACTGATCGCAATGTTATGAGCTAAAAAGTTTTTTCCTGCAACGCCCTGCAAACTGGGACATGAAGCTAGGTATCATGGATGATTGTTTTTCTTGTGCTCTGGCAGAGGGCACAGTTTCAACGCGGCCAGGGCCACGGCCTCTGCGTGAACCATCAACATCATGGCCACATCCCCGTCCCTTAATGCTCGCCTTCTTCATATTAAATGTTATATGCACTCTTCACACACAAGATGTGGCACGGATGTCACAGTTCACAGCAAGCACAGTATATCAAAAGTATGATAAAAGGAAAATAGATTTCACTTTTTTTTTTTCTATCTCTGGTCCTGACACATAGAAGGTATTGCACAGATGTCAGAAGTCACTGCAGACACCCTCTATAGAAAAAGTATGGGAAAGTATGGAAAAAAAAATTGATGGCTATATTATACTTCTGCCACCACACCTTTTTCAACAAAATAGATTGCAATCACACTCCCTACCCTATCTGTCCCTTCCTAAGCGCAGTGCACTATATAGCACCCGATCACGTGTTCCGGCCAGCCAATCACTGTAATGCCAGTAACCAACATGGCTACGGCATTACAGTGAAGGCAGTACTCACCTGCATGTTTATTGGCTACATAACAGCCAAGAAACATGAGGGGAGGAGACTTGAGCATGGTGCACGTGCACATGCGGTACACAGCCAAGTACCGCCATGTGCCGAGCATAGCGAAGCTCGAGTGAACATCAGTCATCAGTTCGGCCGAGCATGCTCACTCAACACTAGTAGCGAACACTGAATGATATGCGTATTATACCCAGGGTTTCTCCAATGCTCTGCTATTTTCTTTAGTTAAATGCGTTTCCTGGAGACATATACAGTCATGTGAAAAAATTAGGACACCCTTTGAAAGCATGTGGTTTTTTGTAACATTTTTAATAAAAGGTTATTTCATCTCCGTTTCAACAATACAGAGAGATTAAAGTAATCCAACTAAACAAAGAAAACTGAAGAAAAGTCTTTTCAAGATCTTCTGTAAATGTCATTCTACAAAAATGCCTATTCTAACTGAGGAAAAAGATAGGACACCCTCACATGTATTCCCTCTTAAATTGGCTCAGATCTCACACAGGTATATCACACCAGGTGCACATAATTAGTAGATCGTTACTCTGCATGTTGAATGAGGCTTGCCCTATTTAAACCTCAGACATTTAGTTTGGTGTGCTCCTGACTGTTGAAGTGAGAGTGAGCACCATGGTGAGAGCAAAAGAGCTGTCAGAGGACTTCAGAAAAAAGATTGTAGCAGCCTATGAGTCTGGGAAGGGATTTAAAAAGATCTCAAAAGATTTTGAAATCAGCCATTCCACTGTCCGGAAGATAGTCTACAAGTGGAGGGCTTTCAAAACAACTGCCAACATGCCCAGGACTGGTCGCCCCAGCAAGTTCACCCCAAGAGCAGACCGCAAGATGCTAAAGAGGTCTCCAAAAACCCTAAAGTGTCATCTCGAGAACTACAGCAGGCTCTGGCTACTGTTGATGTAGAAGTACATGCCTCTACAATCAGAAAGAGACTGTACAAGTTTAACTTGCATGGGAGGTGTGCAAGGAGGAAACCTTTGCTTTCCAAGAGAAACATCGAGGCCAGACTGACATTTGCCAGAGATAAAGTTGACAAAGACCAGGACCTCTGGAATAATGTTCTTTGGACAGATGAGTCCAAAATTGAATTATTTGGACACAACAGCAGAGGACATGTTTGGCGTAAACCAAACACAGCATTCCAAGAAAAGAACCTCATACCAACTGTGAAGCATGGAGGTGGAAGTGTCATGGTTTGGGGCTGCTTTGCTGCAGCAGGACCTGGTCAGCTCACCATCATAGAATCCACGATGAATTCTACTGTGTATCAGAAGGTGCTTGAAGAACATGTGAGACCATCAGTTAGAAAATTAAAGCTGAAGCGGAACTGGACCATGCAACATGACAATGACCCAAAACATACTAGTAAATCAACCAAAGATTGGCTGAAAAAGAAGAAATGGAGAGTCCTGGAATGGCCAAGTCAAAGTCCAGATTTGAATCCCATTGAGATGCTGTGGGGTGACTTGAAAAGGGCTGTACGTGCAAGAAACCCCTCAAACATCTCACAGCTGAAAAAGTTCTGCATTGAGAAGTGGGGTAAAATTTCCTCAGACCGATGTCGAAGACTGGTAGATGGCTACAAGAACCGTCTCACTGCAGTTATTTCAGCCAAAGGAGGTAACACTCGCTATTAGGGGCAAGGGTGTCCTATCTTTTTCCTCAGTTAGAATAGGCATTTTTGTAGAATGACATTTACAGAAGATCTTGAAAAGACTTTTCTTCAGTTTTCTTTGTTTAGTTGGATTACTTTAATCTCTCTGTATTGTTGAAACGGAGATGAAATAACCTTTTATTAAAAATGTTACAAAAAACCACATGCTTTCAAAGGGTGTCCTAATTTTTTCACATGACTGTATATCTGGTAAAATATTTTTAATCATGTTAAATAAAGCTATCCTTTTTACACCAGTTCCTAAACCTCTGATGTTCCACGAGACCATGTGCATCCTTTACCTTATTTCTTTTTGGAAGAATATAAGTATGGGTGTTGGCACCCAACCCAAAAAGCAAGACTGGAGGAAAAAAAAAAAAAACAGCAAAGGAGAGAGGAAGAGAGGGAGGGTCGTTTCGCGGCAAACTTTACGCGTTCACATATGGCGATATTCGCACCCACCATATTATTTTAAATTGTAAAGAACTTTGACCCATGACACATCCATCAGGTGGGACAGGACAGCCAATTAAAGGGAACCTGTCACCAGGATTTTGTGTATAGAGCTGAGGACATGGGTTTCTAGATGGCCGCTAGCACATCCGCAATACCCAGTCCCCATAGCTCTGTGTGCTTTTATTGTGTATAAAAAACGATTTTATACATATGCAAATTAACCTGAGATGAGTCCTGTACGTGACTCATCTCAGGGACAGGACTCATCTCAGGTTAATTTGCATATGTATCAAACCAGTTTTTTTTACACAATAAAAGCACACAGAGCTATGGGGACTGGGTATTGCGGATGTGCTAGCGGCTATCTAGAAACCCATGTCCTCAGCTCTATACACAAAATCCCGGTGACAGGTTCTCTTTAAGACGTTTCAGAACATGGACACACCCCCTACCTTATAAATAAACCCGATCTGGCCGCCATTTTACATTCAGTCTTTTGCCAGTGTAGGGAGAGGTTGTTGTGTGGAGCAGGGACAGACTGTTAGGGACACCAAACACTAGCTAATAGGGCCACAAAAGTCCTTTTAAGGACTGGTATAGGTGTGCTATCGATAGGTGTGGTACACAGAGGGTGCGATATACTTATAATATACTTTCTAACATAGAAAGAATATTATAGTGCAATTTTATTGTGCAGCAGTTGTGTGCGGTTCTGCTGCGATACCGCAGCTATACAGAGGGACAAACACTATTGGAACCAATAATTTCTACTGGTGTGATTTACCAGTTGCCCCCCCAAAAAAATGATTGAAGCAGGGGTGCTATATATCAATTATATACAGAGAGTGCAGAATTATTAGGCAAGTTGTATTTTTGAGGATTAATTTTATTATTGAACAACAACCATGTTCTCAATGAACCCAAAAACTCATTAATATCAAAGCTGAATATTTTTGGAAGTAGTTTTTAGTTTGTTTTTAGTTTTAGCTATTTTAGGGGGATATCTGTGTGTGCAGGTGACTATTACTGTGCATAATTATTAGGCAACTTAACAAAAAACAAATATATACCCATTTCAATTATTTATTTTTACCAGTGAAACCAATATAACATCTCAACATTCACAAATATACATTTCTGACATTCAAAAACAAAACAAAAACAAATCAGTGACCAATATAGCCACCTTTCTTTGCAAGGACACTCAAAAGCCGCCATCCATGGATTCTGTCAGTGTTTTGATCTGTTCACCATCAACATTGCGTGCAGCAGCAACCACAGCCTCCCAGACACTGTTCAGAGAGGTGTACTGTTTTCCCTCCCTGTAAATCTCACATTTGATGATGGACCACAGGTTCTCAATGGGGTTCAGATCAGGTGAACAAGGAGGCCATGTCATTAGATTTTCTTCTTTTATACTCTTTCTTGCCAGCCACGTTGTGGAGTACTTGGACGCGTGTGATGGAGCATTGTCCTGCATGAAAATCATGTTTTTCTTACCTTGCAGACTTCTTCCTGTACCACTGCTTGAAGAAGGTGTCTTCCAGAAACTGGCAGTAGGACTGGGAGCTGAGCTTGACTCCATCCTCAACCCAAAAAGGCCCCACAAGCTCATCTTTGATGATACCAGCCCAAACCAGTACTCCACCTCCACCTTGCTGGCGTCTGAGTCGGACTGGATCTCTCTGCCCTTTACGAATCCATCCATTTGGCCCATCAAGACTCACTCTCATTTCATCAGTCCATAAAACCTTAGAAAAATCAGTCTTGAGATATTTCTTGGCCCAGTCTTGACGTTTCAGCTTGTGTGTCTTGTTCAGTGGTGGTCGTCTTTCAGCCTTTCTTACCTTGGCCATGTCTCTGAGTATTGCACACCTTGTGCTTTTGGGCACTCCAGTGATGTTGCAGCTCTGAAATATGGCCAAACTGGTGGCAAGTGGCATCTTGGCAGCTGCACGCTTGACTTTTCTCAGTTCATGGGCAGTTATTTTGCGCCTTGGTTTTTCCACACGCTTCTTGCGACCCTGTTGACTATTTTGAATGAAACGCTTGATTGTTCGATGATCACGCTTCAGAAGCTTTGCAATTTTAAGAGTGCTGCATCCCTCTGCAAGATATCTCACTATTTTTGACTTTTCTGAGCCTGTCAAGTCCTTCTTTTGACCCATTTTGCCAAAGGAAAGGAAGTTGCCTAATAATTATGCACACCTGATATAGGGTGTTGATGTCATTAGACCACACCCCTTCTCATTACAGAGATGCACATCACCTAATATGCTTAATTGGTAGTAGGCTTTCGAGCCTATACAGCTTGGAGTAAGACAACATGCATAAAGAGGATGATGTGGTCAAAATACTCATTTGCCTAATAATTCTGCACGTAGTGTACTTTCTATATAGTGCATTTGGGAAGTGCAACATTTGTTTGCAGTTTAGCTGCGTTACCTCAGCTACAGACAGTGACAAACAACATTGGAACAAATAATTTCTACTGGTGTGATATACCAGTTGCCCCCCCAAAAAATGATTGAAGCAGGGGTGCTATATACCAATAATGTACTTTATATATAGTGCAGTTGGGTGGTGCAGAATTTGTTTGCGGTTTAGCTACTTTACCTTAGCTACACAGAGTCAAAAACGCTATTGGAACAAATAATTTCTACTGGTGTGATATACCAGTTGCCCCCCCAAAAAAGTAAAAAAAAGTTGCCTAAAGTAAAATTGTTATTCAGTGACCGCATAATGTACATCGAGCCACATAATCGGAATTTATGTTATGTCAGGTGAATGCCTAATTTTTAAAGCCATTACTCCCGTGGCCTAAAATAAAAAATTTCTAGGCTCCGACAGGGCACATTTCAGAGAATTTCGGTTTAAGACGCATAAAAATGTCCCCTGATTAAGATACATATTTTTTGTTAGAATTTTTGTCATTGATCCCCCTCTAGTACCGTATGTCACTGTCCATGTTGTGGGACTATTTGTGCACTTCTACTAAGTATTTGGTGGCTGCAAATATGAGCTGAAGGATTTTCAGGTTCACCTGCCATTAAAGTGAACCGCAAACTTGCGGTTTGCGTACATTTGATCGCGTTCGCGCAATCGCGTTCGCGAACCGTCCTGGACGATGTTCATCGATCACTACCTAGCATTAACTCCCTCCACCCGACTCGATGCCTATTTATTAAGCATGTTTCCCCATCCAATCTCTGACTTCTTCCGGAGTATTGAAAAACCACGTTTTTTCTCTCCATTCAACTCATTGCCTTGCGGTAAATAACGCGGAATATTTAACCCCTTATTTACGAAGTTCTTTTTTCATCTCTATAAATCGACTTCTCTCCTGCACAGTCTCCTTTGCATAATCTGGAAATACCATCACAAGAGTCCCTTTATATTCCAGTTTCCCTTTTTTCCTTGCCCTGAAAAGTAGCTCATCCCTATCCCTAGATGTTAGCAGTTTGACCAGTATTGGTCTGGGTCTTGTGCCTTGGGGGAGGGGGGGGGGAGTTTTATGGGCACTCTATGTGCACACTCTACAAAATCCACATGCCTTGTCACATCCTGCCCAAATGTTTCCGTCAGCCAGTTCTGCATAAACAAGGCCACATCTTGCCCTTCCACTCCTTCCTGAAATCCCATACATCTTATATTTGCTCTTCTAGATCTGTTTTCCATGTCCAATTATTTATTCTTTATTTCTTTATTTTCAGATATTACTTTTCTCCTCTCTGAGACTGTTTTTTTGTAATAAATCTTCCATGTCTGATGCTCTCTTTTCAACCTCTTCTAGTCTGTTCTTATACTTATACAGGTCTGCTCAAAGTAGCTCTACTTTTTCATTTACATTCCCCACTTGGAGAGAGAGATCCATAATTGATGTATTACACTTTTTGATCTCTAGGAAGATATCCTGCAAGCTAAGTGCTTGCTCACCATTTATTCTACGTCTCCTTCTGGTATATTCTCCCTGGAATCTCTGTCCACTCCCTCATCTCTCCACTCATAGCACCCAGAATATTATCTTTTTCAGTCTTAAAACTTTTCTTGAGTTTTACAATCTTTTTTTTTGCTGAACATTTTTGGGAGAGCTTATTTGTTTATTCATGCAGGTTAACAAGTGTTGTTTAGTTCGATCACCTTTTTTAATGCCTGGGGTGATGGAAGTGTCCAAATTCATTTGAGATTTCCCTCTCTTTCCCCCTGTGTGTTTTGCCATTCTTTATTGATTGATTTATCCTTATTCCCTCCCCCCACATTCCTACACAACTCACTACACTCCTTCTTTTTCACAGTAATTAATGAGAGGGACCACTAACTGTAGTTCATAAATGTCCCTATAAAAGGTAAATACTTAACCAAATATTGAAGAAGAAAAAAAATCACTAACCAAATAGTCTTATATTTTCTGGAGGATCTCCTCTCCAGTAACGAGATGTCCCCACCCTCCACTTGAGAGAGTATATTACTAGACATCGGCTCAGATCTCAAAACCTTCCCATCAGTTTCTCACATGTCCCACCACTCCACTTGGCTGAATACATGGAATAAATGTTAGTTATTAACAAAGAGTAATAACAGCAATGGAGCGGGGCGCAGACATAGCGGAGTGCGCATTGACTTTGGGGGAAGACCTCAGGCTAGGAAGGGGTTAAGTTCAGGAGGCTTGCTGGGGGGGGAGGAGTAGTAATTTCGCGGGCAGGATATATGGTTGTGGGAGTGGTTTGGGAGGCAGTCGTCAGTAGAAGGCAGAGTGTTTTAGCTGCAAGATGTCGTCTCTGGAGGTCCTTTTGTCAGCGGTCCGGGCTGCGGTGCAGGAGCATGGTGCGGAGCGTCTGCAGGAGACGATACAGGCGGCTCTTGTCCCTTCATCTGAGGTGGCTGTGGCGGCGCGTCCTTACAGGGCGAGGAGGTCTGTTCCCCCGGAGCGGCTGAGTCCGGAGTCCACCCCCCGAGTGCGTCGGCGTCTCAGGAGCCCCCCGGCGAACCCTCCGTTGCGGCCTGCGGTTCCGGTGCTTGGCGCGGTGCCCAGGCGCAGCGGGAGGACCTCGATTGTGCGTGGAGGAGCGGCGGGGGAGGGCCGGGTGGCGCCCAGTCCCGTCTCCCAGGTGGTTAGAGGAAGAGAGCGTGGGCGAGCGGGTGCCTCCCCTGGTGCGGTTCGGCGTGGGGAGCGAACCCTTGCGGCCTTACCTGCTGGTCGGCGGAGCGGTGCGGTCGGGCAGTCTGGCAACCTGGGCCTTCCGGTGGGGAGAGGGGAGAGGTCTTCTGCGCCGCGGCCGGCGGCTTCCGGTCGGCGGCAGGAAAGTTCGGGATCTGGTGAGCGAGGAGGACGGGGGAGTTCGGCGCATGCGTCGCGGCCCCTGGCGGTGAGTAGGCGTCATGGCAGCCTGGATGGGGCTGTGGTTGGTGCTCCGCCTCCGGATTTGGTGCTTCAGGATGCGGCTTCCAGCGATCCAGCTGGGGAGCCGGGGATGCTGGGATTGTCTGATGAGGAGGACCTGCGGCCCAGTGTGGGGGCCGGTGCGGCTCAGGATTTACGGGATGGCGGTCACCTGCGGGTGCAGGGGGATTTTGAGATGTCGCAACTGGAGGAAGGGGAAGTGGAGTCGTGCGAGGATTCGGCAGCAGGCGTTGTGGACGTTCCTGTGGGGGAGGATGCCGTGCCACGTGGGTTGTCTTCGCCACTGCTGACGTCTGGAAGGAGTTCTGCGGCTGCCGGTGATGGTTTCCGGGGACGGCCAGGTGAGAGATCGGCGGGTCAAGGACACATTGTGGGGGGAGGGGGTGCTGTTGCGGATACTGTGGGGAGCTCTGATGTGTTGGTTCGCCGGTACCGGTCTGGGCTCCGGTTCGGCCTGTGGGGCAGGAGCAGGGGATGGCGCAGGTTTCGGTGGGGGTTGGTGAGGACGCCGTGGCGGGGGGTGGCCCTGCGCTCGGGTCAGGTGTCGTAGCGAAGGTTGCGGGCGAAGTGGGTGATGGGGTTCGGTTGGCGGACGCGGCTAAGGGTGAGATTTATGTGTGTTTTGAGGGGCCGCTGGGGGCTCACTTGAAGCAGGAGGTTAAGGAAAAGATATGGAGGGACGAGTATGTGGAGATTTTTTCGTTGCTTCCGTTGGAGAAGAATTGGCTTCAGGCCTTTGCAATTTTAGCTAGTGTGGTTGGGGAGAGGGCGCCGGGGCACTGCTCCGCGCTCTTCTGTTATATGGACGCCATCGGTGAGGCGCATAGGACCTATGGGGGTGTGGCGTGGCTTAGGTATGATGAGCAGTTCCGGCAGCGGAAGGCGGTCAGGCCTAGCATTCGTTGGGACCATAAGGATATTGGTCTGTGGATGCGGTTGATGGCGGCGCCGAGGGGGGGCTCCCAGCCCTTTCGTGGGGCGGCCGGGGGTGCCTCGGCCTCTGAGTCCTCAGGGGGAAGTAGGAGGGGTTGTTGTTGGCAATACAATGAGGGTCATTGCCGGTTCTTGTCCGACTGTCGGTATAAGCATGAGTGCTCCGGCTGCGGCGGTTCCCATAGCCTGTCGAGATGTTTCAAGCGGGGAAAGGGTAAGGGATCCGAGGTTGCGCAGAAGAGGGGTGACGCCGGTGAGGGTGGCCGAGATGGAGCCTTATTTAAGGATGTATCCAAATAAGGAGGCTGCGCAGTTGTTGTTGGCGGGATTTACCGATGGTTTTGTGATTCCATATGCTCTGGGTGGCGTTAGTCGGGCGCTGCGGAATTTGTCCTCTGCGTTGTGTCATCCGGCTGTGGTTAGGGACAAGATTGCGAGTGAGATTGCTGCTGGCAGGGTTGTGGGCCCCTTTGTGGAGTGTCCTTTGCCGGACTTGTGGGTTTCTCCTTTGGGTTTGGTCCCTAAGAAGGAGCCCAATAGGTTCCGGCTTATTCATCATTTGTCCTATCCGCTGGGGGGGTCGGTGAATGATGGTATAGCGGATGAGTTGTGTTCCGTTTCGTACACGTCTTTTGACGAGGCGGTGCGGTGGGTGCGGCGTTTTGGTCAGGGCGCCCTGCTCGCGAAGACGGACATTGAGGCCGCCTTTCGGTTGTTGCCTATTCACCCTGATAGCTTTCACTTGCTTGGTTTTCAGTGGGACGGTTGTTACTACGTTGATTGTTGTTTGCCGATGGGTTGTGCGATTTCGTGTTCTCTGTTTGAGGCGTTCAGTTCTTTTCTGGAGTGGGTAGTTAAGAGGGAGGCGGGTTGGAGTTCGGTGTTGCACTATCTGGATGACTTCCTGTTTTTGGGTCCGGCCGGATCTAGGGTGTGTTCTGTTCTGTTGCATACCATGGAGAGGGTTGCGGCGCGTTTTGGGATTCCATTGGCGGCTGATAAGACTGAGGGCCCCTCCACGGTGATAAAGTTTTTGGGGATTGAGATAGATAGTGTGGCAATGGAGTGTCGTTTGCCTGGTGATAAGGTGTCTGGTTTGTTGGAGGACGTGGTGTTTTTGCGGAAGGCGAAGAAGGTCCAGCTCAAGCGGGTCCAATCAGTCCTGGGTAAATTGAATTTCGCTTGCCGCATCTTGCCGATGGGGCGGGTTTTTTGTCGTCGTTTGGCACTAGCTACGGCAGGGGTTGTCGCTCCTTTTCATTATTTGCATTTGCCTGCTGCGGTGAAGGAGGATTTGGTGGTCTGGGAGACCTTTTTGTCCGAGTATAATGGTAGGTCGGTGTGGATGGAGGCGGTTGTTGGTAATGTTGATTTGGACTTGTTCTCCGATGCGTCGGGCTCGTTTGGCTATGGGGTCTTTTGTCAGGGTCAGTGGAGTGCGGGGGCGTGGCCGGTCGAATGGAGGCAGGCTGGTTTCCTTACTAATTTGGTTTTGTTAGAGCTTTTTCCTATTGTTTTGGCTACTGAGTTGTGGGGGGACAGGCTTAGGGATCGGCGGGTTCGGTTCTATTGTGATAATATGGGTGTTGTGCAGGCAATTAATAGTCAGACGGCGAACTCGCCTCCGGTGTTGAATTTGTTGCGGCATCTAGTGTTACGGGGATAGCAGTTGAATGCGTGTTTTGTTGCGGTGCATGTGCCTGGGGTGGATAACTCACTTGCTGATTCCCTTTCTCGCTTTCAGTGGGATCGGTTCCGCAGCCTGGCGCCGGGTGCCGAGGTCGAGGGGCTGCCCTGCCCCCAGTGGCTCTGGAGCGTGGCCTTGGGGTGTCGGCGGGCCTGATTAGACAGTCTCTGAGTAGAGGTACGTGGGCGGCCTATTCTTCAGTGTGGGCGTTGTGGGAGGAATTGATTGAGCGGACGGGGGGTTGTAGTTCCTTTGAGGATTTTCGGCTGTTGTTGGTTTTCTGGGTGGGTCAGTCTTATGCGGATGGCCTGTCTTTTTCGGTTGCATCAAAGAGGGTGGCGGCTGTCGCCTTTTGGTTGCGCTTGAGGGGCTTGGCCGACGTGTCTAGGTGTTTTATGGTGCGCCAGGCTTTGAAGGGTTACCGTCGTGGTGCGGTGCGGAGGGATGGTCGTAGGCCGGTTTCCTTTGCGGTGTTGCAGCTGCTGTGGAAAGTGGCGGGGTCGGTGTGCAGGTCGGCATATGAAGTGTGTATGTTTCGGGCGGCGTTTGCATTGGCCTTTTTTGGGGCTTTTCGGATTTCGGAGCTGGTGGCTGCTAGTCGCACGAGTGGGGGTGGTTTGTTGTGTGAGGATGTTGTGCTGGTGGACGGTGCTTTGAGGTGTTTGGTTCGCAGGTCTAAGACGGATCAGGTGGGTAAGGGTGTGGTGCTGTGGCTTAGGCCGCTTGCGGGGTCGGTTGTTTGCCCGGTGCGGTGTGTCGAGGAATTTTTGGCGTTGCGTCCGCGCGGCCCGGGCGCGTTGCTGGTTCATGTGGATGGTTCATGTTTGTCTCGGTTTCAGTTTGTGGCTGTATTTAGGAGGTGTTTGTCAGCCGCGGGCCTTCCAGCGGGGGATTTTGCATCGCACTCGTTTCGGATTGGGGCCGCGACTGAGGCTGCCAGGTGGGGGCTTGCAGAGGCGGTGATCAAGCGCATGGGGCGATGGGAGTCGGATTGTTTCCGTTCATATATTCGGCCTCATCTCTTATGACGTGTGGGGGTGGTATTGGTTTTTATAGGCTGCTTTGTGTGGTTGGAGTGGTGGGGACGTTTTTTATATGTTATGTTGATTTTGTTTGTTTTGTTGCAGGGACTGCTCCTTGCCTGGCGTGGATTTTTGGGCATTCATACGTCTACTGGGGGGCTTTGCGAGCAGACGTTCGGAGGAACGGCCGTCAATTGGGGTTTTCGATGGAGGAGTTGCAAGTTCGGTGGATTGGTATACGGGGGCTTCTCTGGGGGCGGGTGTTGCCTGAGATTCATACGAACGTCCTGTTGGATCGCCCGCCTGATGTTTTGGTTTTGCATGTGGGTGGCAATGATCTGGGGGTTCGTCGCTCGCGGGACGTGATTCGGGAAATTAAGTTGGATGTGTTGCGCTTGTTGTCGGATTTTCCGGATTTGCTGTTGGTCTGGTCGGAGGTGGTGGCGCGGAGTAGTTGGCGTTTTGCTAGGTCGGTGGAGAGGATCAACAAGGCGAGGGCGAAATTGAACAAGGAGGTGGGGCGTTTTGTTCGCAGGCAAGGAGGCGTGGTGGTTCGTCATCGGGAATTGGAGGCGGCGTCGCCTCAGTTCTTGAGATCTGATGGCGTGCACCTTAATGATGTGGGGATTGACATGTGGGCCTTAGGTATTCAGGAGGGGTTGGAAATTGCTCTGAGGGTGTGGCAGGATGCCCACAGGTGAGGTGTCACCGGTGGTCTTCTGGTGGCTGATTGGTAAGAGATCCTGGGGGAGCAATACAATGGTTTAAGAGATGCAGGACATGTTGGAGCCTGTATCTCATGTGGTTTGTGAATGCCGAGGATGGGGCTCCTGTTTGGGCTAAAAGGCCTACAGGAGGAGATACTTGGGTACTTCAAGGATTTGGTGCCCTTGGGTCGGTGAGTGCGGCCAAGGGTAACTTTGAAGTATAAGGAGAGATGGTTACGGAAGATACCGCTTGTTGGGGTTGCCCTCCAGGATCCTTGTTATGGTATAATTGCTCATAATGTTGAAGGATGTATTAAAGTGTTTGTTGTTATTATTATTGTTTGTGTGGATAATAAAGTTGGCCGTAATGGTCATTTTACCAAGCAAGAAGGTGTCAGTGTGGTTATTGGTAAGTAAGGGGGTTTCTGTGAATCTAGCCGGAGGGGAATTCTTCCATCCCAGTAAGTCATAACAGCAATGGAGCGGGGCGCAGACGTAGCGGAGTGCGCATTGACTTGGAGGGAAGACCTCAGGCTAGGAAGGGGTTAAGTTCAGGAGGCTTGCTGGGGGGGGGAGGAGTAGTAATTTCGTGGGCAGGATATATGGTTGTGGGAGTGGTTTGGGAGGCAGTCGTCAGTGGAAGGCAGAGTGTTTTCCCGCCCTCCCGCCCTTTATTTGGTGGTTTGCCGTGGGTATTGGAGGTTGAGGGGTTGGCTGATTGGTAAGAGATGCTGGGGGAGCAATACAATGGTTTAAGAGATGCAGGACATGTTGGAGCCTGTATCTCATGTGGTTTGTGAATGCCGAGGATGGGGCTCCTGTTTGGGCTAAAAGGCCTACAGGAGGAGATACTTGGGTACTTCAAGGATTTGGTGCCCTTGGGTCGGTGAGTGCGGCCAAGGGTAACTTTGAAGTATAATGAGAGATGGTTACGGAAGATACCGCTTGTTGGGGTTGCCCTCCAGGATCCTTGTTATGGTATAATTGCTCATAATGTTGAAGGCTGTATTAAAGTGTTTGTTGTTATTATTATTGTTTGTGTGGATAATAAAGTTGGCCGTAATGGTCATTTTACCAAGCAAGAAGGTGTCAGTGTGGTTATTGGTAAGTAAGGGGGTTTCTGTGAATCTAGCCGGAGGGGAATTCTTCCATCCCAGTAAGTCAATGTTAGTTTTGGACATCAACTCAACATCAAATCAAGTTCTTGTTAGAAGTAAAGGGCCAGTTAGTCAACCGTTACCAAATAAACTTGTCTTTTTTTGGAGGATCTCCTTTCTCCAATAACAAAGTAGCCCCACAGATTCACTTAAGTGAGTACGTGACACAAATGATAACTTAACATCATTTCAATACTCAAAATGTTCCCAACAATTTCTCACATATCCCACCACTCCACTTGGCTGAATACATAGGGTATAGGTTAGATTTGGACATAGAGTAAATGTTAGTTTTGGACATCAACTCAGTTCTTGTTAGGAGTACAGGGTCAGTTAGACAAAAATAGCCAGGTAATTTGGCCTTTTTTGGAGGATCTCTCTCCTGTAACAAGATACAAAAAATATGTGGCAAAAATGTTAACTAGACGTCAATTCAATACCTAAAACTTCCCAACAGTTTCTCGCATGCCCCACCACTCCACTTAGCTGAATACATAGAGTCAATATTAGTTTTTTTTTCCTCTCCTTTCCTTTCTCTTTCCTCCCTCCCCTTGAGATAGAGTGAATGTTAGTTTTCGACGTCAATTAGGCAAGAGGTCATCAGAGAAAAGGACTATATACAGATGCATCCTCTCTTACCTGATCTCCAAACTGGAAGTGGAGTCAATTTTGTCCTGACAGCAAAACAATATCATATGGCAAGACTGTAACTAAACTCTAAAGGGCTGCAATACACATCACAACCACTGGGCGGTGAGTGCTCCACATTTAGCTTATTGCTTAAGCTGCAGAGAAGCTAGCCTCAAATATGAGATATTTAGCGGCAGACCTAGCTAGATTTGGTGAGATCTAATGTGAATATTAAATGTACGAAAGTCAAACACATGAGAATAAAGGGACACTAAATCCAGAATCCAAATATCATGTGTGATACTGCCTGCTTAGCTGTGTATCTAATCATATCATGTGTGATACTGTCTGCGGAGCAGTGTACCTCTGTAATTCTTCCTTGTATGATACTGTCTGCTCTGCTGTGTATCTAATCCTAGCATGTGTAATACTGTCTGCAGAGTTCTGTATCTAAACCTATCATGTGTGATACTGTCTGCAGAGCTGTGTATCTAAGTCTATTGTGTGTGATACTGTCTGCAAAACTGCATATCTAATCCTATCATGTGTGATACTGCCTGCTGAGTTGTGTATCTAATCCTATCATGTGTGATACTTTCTGCTAAGCTGCATATTTAATCTTATCATGTGTTATACGTTTTGCTAAGATGTGTATCTAATCCTGTTGTGTGTGATAATTTCTGATAAGCTGTGTATCTGATCCTATCCTGTGTGATACTGCCTTCTGAACTTTGCATCTAATCCTATTCTGTGTGATACTGTCTGCAGAGTCATGTATCTAAGCCTATTGTGTGTGATACTGCCTGCTGAGCTGTGTATCTAATCATATCATTTGTGATACTGCCTGCTGAGCTGTGTATCTAATCCTATCATGTGTGATACTGCCTGCTAAGCTGTGTATCTATTCCTATCATGTGTGATACTGCCTGCTGAGCTGTGTATCTAATCCTATCCTGTGTGATACTGTCTGCTGAGCTGTGTATCTAATCCTATCATGTGTGATACTGTCTGCTAAACTGTGTATCTAATAATATCATGTCTAGTACTGTCTGCTGGGCTGTGTATCTAAACCTATCATGTGTGATACTTTCTGATGAGCAGTGTATCTAATCCTATCCCGTGTGATACTGTCTGCTGAGCTGTGTATCTTAACCTATTCTGTGTGATACTGTCTGCTGAGCTGTGTATCTAATCCTGCCGTGTGTAATACTGCCTGCTGAGCTGAATATCTAATCCTATTATGTGTGATACAGTGGCTCATTTTACATTCTGATTTGTTGACCCAACCACAACCTCAGTGATTGACAACTGTGTCTCATACTCTACATCAACCTCTTGAGACAGTAATTGCGGTTGACTCATTGGCAACTGTGTCTCATCATCATCCACCTCATTACACACTAATTGCCGTTCCCGATCGTCATCTTCTTGTGACTTTGGATGCTGTAGAGGTTGGGAATCAGGGCACAAGATTTTCTTGTCCCTCTTCTAGTGTGCCTGGTGAGAGGGCCAAATCAAGTAATGGCGATGAAAAGAGCTCCTCGGAATATTCGAGTGTGGGATCACTTGTTAGGCCAGACTCTCCATGGTGGGAGGAAGGAGGATCAGGGTAAGGATTCTGTTGACCAGAATCTTGGCTACTGAGACTGGACTTGGTGGAAGACAGGGTGGTGCTTAACCGACTGGAAGTCTTATCTGCTGCAATCCAACCAACCACATGGTCTCACTGGTCTGACTTCAAGAGTCTTGTCCTGCGACGCTCTGCAAACTGGGACATGAAGCTAGGTATCTTGGAAGATTGTTTTTCTTGTGCTCTGGCAGCAAACACAGTTTCTCCGCGCCCAGGGCCACAGCCTCTGCGTGAACCATCAGCATCACGGCCACTTCCCTGTCCCTTAATGCTCGCCTTCTTCATATTAAATGTTATATGCACGCTTGCCAAACAAGATGTGGCACGGATGTCACAGTCTACAGCAAGCACAGTATACGGTATGGAAAAAGGAAAATAGATTTCACTTATATTTTTCCTATCTCTGGCCCTGACACACAGAAGGTATTGCACAGATGTCACAAGTCACTGCAGACACCCCCTATAGAAAAAGTATGGAAAAGTATGGAAAAAAATAATTTGATAGCTATATTATATTGCTGCCACCACACACAATAGTCCTTAAAAGGACTTTTGGGTCTTTGAAGCGTTTTTCAACAGAATAGATTGCGATCACACTCCCTATACTATCTGTCCCTTCCTAAGCGCAGCTCTCCCTGACTAATAATGAGCCGAACACGCGCCATCAGGTGCTATATAGCACCCGATCACGTGTTCCGGCCAGCCAATCACTGTAATGCTAGTAACCAACATGGCTACGGCATTACAGTAAGGTTAGTACTTACCTGCATGTTTATTGGCTGCATAGCAGCCAAGAAACATGCGGGGAGGAGACTTGAGCATGGCGCTCGAGCACATGTGGTACTCGGCTAAGTACCGCCATGTGCTGAACATAGCGATGCTCAAGCCGAGCAGAAGTTCAGCCGAGCGTGCTCGCTCAACACTAGTAGCGAACAGTGAATGGCATGCGTACTGTACCCAGGGTTTCTCCAATGCTCTGCTATTTTCTTTAGTTAAACGCGTTTCCTGGAGACATATAATTGCTTGTAAAATATTTTACATGGAGGAAAAAAAAGATGGCTCTCTGCACCATCCAAGAGACCCTATGTATCGGGTCTCCCACTGGTGCGCTCCACGATTCACGCCAGCATTGAGCCACGACCCGGGAGGAAGCAGCACACGCTACGTCTTGCGTCCCCTCACATGCTCCTCCTCTGTGTTTGCGGTGTTTTAATTTCCTTTTTATTTATTTATTTGATCTACCAGTATGTCAGACAGAGAAGTGTCAGGCCCTGTGCAGGGGAGTAACAGAGGCCTAAATGTTTCTGGCGCAGGCACAGGTCGCAGCAGAGTAAGTGGCAGTGGCAGCAGGGGCCATTTCCAAAGGCCTGAGCTCCCGTTGTCAGCTAGAAGTCGTGTCCTGACCAGCAACCCAGCAGTTCTTGAATGGTTGACTCGTTAATCCACTTTGTCCCAAGTGACATCAGACACCCCCAGCCAAGAGTCGGTGGGTTTGTCAGACACAACCCTTAGTTGGCATGGCCCTGTGCCCTCACCTGTCTTCTGTCCTTTTTTGTTCCCTCAGCCAGAGAAGTATTATATGCTGTGGGCTCAGCTCCGCTATACAGTGAGGGCGGGTTACTAGAAGACAGTCAGCAGCTATAGGAGGAGACATCCGCTGCTTGCTTAGCTAGGCGGGCAAGTAGTGATGAGGAGAGTGGCGTGGGAGCTGGTGTTGCGAATGCTCCTGACCCCGAAACGGTTGAGGAGGACATCAGTGACGTGCAGACAGTACTTGATGATGATGATGTAGCCAATCACACTTAGGAGTCGGGTGACGAAGGGGCTTCATATTTTTTTTCTTTATATAATAATGTAATATTATAAAATCCGGTGTCTCTATGATAAATCTGCCTACTGTTCTCCCCAATGCCCCTAAATACTATACCACAGAAATTATACTGCTATACAGATTAGTCCACCTATAGTAATATAAAAGTCCTATCTATAGCAATAATTCCCTCCCAAAGTTCCCTTCTTAGTAATACTTACCACTACAATGCCCCCAATAATGATACTACTCCCCAAGAGTGTCCCTGTTAGTGATAGTGCCCTCCATATTGTACCCAATAATAATGGCCACCATAGTGCACCCAGCAGTAGTAAGGCTCTCCATAATATTAAAAAGGCCCCCCTGTAGTACTTATCCACCATTATAGTATCCCCAGTAGTTATAATGTCCCCTATAAGACCCCCAGTGGTTACTGTCTAATGCCCCCTAAAGTGCCCCTGTGGTTATAGTGCTCTCCTGTAGTGCCCCAGTAGTTTAATGCCCTCCTGTGGTGCCGCCAATAGGTATAATACTGTCCTGTTGCTCCCTAGAAGTAAGAAGGCTCTCCTGTGGTGCCTTCATCAGAATAATGCCCTCCTGTTGTGCCCCCAATAGGTATAAACTCTTCCTGTAGTGCACTAGTAGTAATAAGGCCCTCCTGTGGTGCCCCCAATAGGTATAATACTTTCCTGTAGTGTCCTGGTAGTAATATTTCCCTCCTGTGGAGCCCAAATAGGTAAAATATCCTCATGTAGTGCACCAGTAGTAAAAGGATTTCCTGTGGTGTCCCCAATAGGTATAATATGCTCCTGTGGTGCCCCTGTAGCGACCACAGTAATTCAATTGTATCGCCCTCCTTAGGTTGGCAAGGCAGTTGTATTGCTACCAGCCGTAACATTCTGGGCCCTGGACAAAACATCAGGGACTCAAGCCCTGAATGTTTTGACCTGTCGACACCCCCGTTTATCAGTGCGCAGTACCCTAGACTTGGGGGTATCTGCAATTTTAAATAGTTTTGTAATGTTATGTATTGTTATGTATTGGCCTAGTGTACCAGCAGGAGGAGGTGTGTTTGGCATTGGTAGACAGTAACAACGCTAGCCACCCTGTTCCTCCCCTCTTGGTAGGACTGGGCTGGTGTGACTTCCTGCCAGAAGGCATAGCTCATGAAAAACCAGAGAGGGGAGAGGAAGCACATGTCAGAGCACCTACTCATGGGAACAATATATGATTTTCTAGAGAGAACTACAAAATTAATCTTCAAGAAAGCACCTGAGAGACAAAACACAGAGTGAACAGCAAACAACAGCTTTTCAGACACTGCTGCAAGGTGAGGGACTACATTTTAGACACCTGTCACCTAAACCAGCAATAGGCCAGACAAATATCAAGACTGAATCTGATACTGGACACCTATACCCACAAGTGCCACTATATCGTCTTCTAAATTGCCACCATACCTCCTCAACTGGTGCCAGAAACTGCACTTGAGTTTGCGGATACTGGATGTACAGCAAGTTCTATTTTGCACTTAGTAAAAAGAGACTTCTATGTTTAGGAGCCTGAGGGAGTATACTGTGACAGAACACTGAAGGAGTACACCATGACACAACACCTCATCAGGATCACAAGCACTTCCATCCTCTACACCAGCTCCTCAGGGGCTCGCTGCAAGTGCTCCCCACACTGGTGACCTTGTAGCAGTGACCACGGCATAAGAGACTTTTTTTAGGGATTCATATATTGATGAGACTGGCAACTGTGATCTCTGTATCTATTCTGTATTATAGTTACTCCTGCTGTATATCGGTGACTCCTGTGTCAGTGACTCCTGGACAACTGATTCCTGTACTGGGCACTCCCATAAAGGTGACCACTGTATAAATGCCTTCTGAATTGGTGACTCATTTATCAGGGTGTCCTGTATCATGGACTTTGTCTTGGTAACACCTGTGTCAATGACCCTGTATCGGAGATTCTTGGATTTAGGACTCCTGTATCAGTGACTACTATATCCATGGCTACTCTATTAATGTCTCCTGTATCCGTGACTCCTGTGTCTATGACTCATATACTGGTGTCCACAGTATTGATGAATTCTGTATTGGTTTATGTATAAGTGACTCCTATATTGTTGATTCCTACTGTATATCAATGACTCCTATATTGTAAGCAGTGACTAGCTCTTGTATTTAGTTACCCCTATACAGTATTGATGACCCCTGTATCAGTGACCTCTTTCTTTGTGACAGAACAAGCATTGTAATTTAGTCCTGCATTTGACTCAATGACCACAAGTGGATAACATCAAATCAACACGTTTCTGTGTATATTGTATCATATTGTCACAGAAGCCAACTACCTAAAACATAACTTTTATTCTTAATGCAAGAATTTGTTTGTTAAACCGTTGGTGAGACCAGAAGTATATTATCCAACAGGAATTTATTTAGCGCATTGAATGACCCAGGCATCCATATGGGCCAATCTGTGTGGTAAGGGCTTTTCAAGGACAGATAGTTCTAGGCACGGGGACAGAGTGCCTCTACCATCTGGGGGCATCTCTGGGCAGAGAATAAGACCAGGGATATCCTAGGGCTACACCAGGGACCCCATATGGTTGTCCAGTACCCGTTGTCAGTACCAGGACATCTTCATCTGTTCCTTGTTGGCTGCTTAAGGTTGTGTTTTTTTGTTTGTCTGAGTTGTATATGTATTAGTCCCCAAGTGAGGGACCTTTTGATCTTATTGCATTAAGAATAAAAGTTATGTTTTAGGTAGTTGGCTTCTGTGACAGTGTTTTGTATACAACTACCAATTAAGTATTTCAGACGGTCGATTATATATTGTATCATATCAGCATAGGGTTAAAACTCAGAAGATGACCAATTGGTCTATTGTAGTGAGATAATAGACTGCAAAGTGGAATTACTAATCCCATCCTCTGTATGTTTATAATCTCAGGAGCCATGGTGATGTCCATCATCGTCTCTCTTTATCTCATCCTCTTCATCACTCACTTTATTATCCGATCATGGTGGAAACAGAATAGATACAAGTCATTGCCTCCAGGACCTACCCCAATGCCTGTGCTGGGAACTCCCAAGTATATGGATTTAAGATATGCTAAAAGGAACTTCACAAAGGTAAGTGCCTACAAGGAGAAATGGTGCGGTGCATGCTGGGTAATGTAGATGCAGTGCTCCCTCAGCATTGCATATTAACTAGTTCTAGGATGATCACTCTAAATTGAAATTTTCTAGGCTGAAACCCTATGGAAAAATGGTTCCGCAAAATAAAAATAAAAATTTAGGATTATCTTCCCAGGCACTGACCATCTATTGCACCATGATGCGACACAAGCCAATGAGAAACCTTTTTGTTGGTATAGAGCCGTTTGCAGACACTGAACAAGCAGAGAAAACTCCAGTGGCGGTTACAGGGCACATAATATTACTTTGTATAAGTATGTCTGACCATATAATACATCGATGAACCATGTCCATCAGGTAGTGAGCCACTCTTTGTGGATAATGGGGGGAGTCTGGATCAGGGAACTGCCCCTCTACATAGTCCATAATATTCATGTATTTATTATAGTAAGTATACGCTTCATGAGAGTGCCCCAATAAAGGTGAAAGATGCTGATGAAATATTGATCTACATATTTTCAGATTATTTTGAGGCATCATAATTCCTGTGTACAGTAAACATAGCATGCCTTGATTGTTTATGTGGCTTTACTGAACATAGAAATTGATGGCCAATGGATGGCGATCATTGGGGCTGGAGACTTGGGAGTAGCAGGAAGCACAAGGTTTCATCCCTTGCATAGCGGCCATACCAAGGTAATGCAGCTCACTTTCCAGTCAAGTAAATGATGGTTGAGCTCTACCGTACATCCGTGCCAGAAACTATACAGCGGACTGAGCCTTTCAACCACTGATAGTTTATGGCACCAGCAGCTGCCCACAGCTTAATGGAGGCAAATCAGGAATATAATCCATGTAGATCCGAGGCCAGGGTTCTTTTGGTATAGGGAGAGGTTGCAGTACACTTAATGGCACCAATTGTGTGGATTTTATCTGTGGACAGGAGAAGGCGCTGTGAGGAGAATGGCAGCGGTAGTTGTGGCACTGATAGGTGCTATATTGGTTCATGGTGGCTGTACAGTGGTGATTGGAGGGGGCACTTTATTCTGTCTTCTTGCTGTTTTGGGGACTTCCGTCTAGTGTTAGCTGGGGTTCCCTTGATGGTGAACAGCTGGCAGGGTGGAAGACCAAACAGCAAGAGCATGACTTGATAGTGCCAGTGGTGCAATGGTGGTGCAAGGAAATAATCAGGACAGTGTAGGGGTAACAAATCCACTATTCTTTACTGAGGTAGTTTAGGCAGTTTATAAACAGAGATAGTGGTAGCATTCAGTTGTCACGGTCCCTTCCATGACAGAGGTTAGAAGTGGAATTCGATCCAAATTTATAGATAAATTTGATTCGCCTAGAAGGCAAATTTCCTCTTGCTTAATGTCAGCGAATCAATTTAACCTGAAATAGTATAAAAAATGGAAAAAAAATTAACTTAATTCCTCAATTTGCTCGCGGCGAGCCACCAGCCTCCATCTTACTTGAAGATCTTGGCCGAAATCCCGTGCGGCGCGAGATTAAATCACCACGCTGGCCGGCGTGATGACATCACCAAGCCAGCCGGCGTGATGATGTAACCTTGCGCCGCACAGTATTTTTGCCAAAATCTTCAAGCAAGATGGCGGCGGCCGGCCAGTCGCGAGCAAATGGAGGCAATAAGTTTGATCTTGTAAGTTTAAATTATTGTTACTTTTACGCTCAGATGCCGTGATCATGTATGAATGCGGCATCTTGGGGGTACAATGACGAGGGCGGCGCTATCGCAGCTCCCTGTCATTGCACCCGCTACTTGCAACAAAATGCGCTTCGTGACAAAGTAATTTTTTTCGTGGCAATTTTTTTTGTAAAATTCGGCGAAGCAGCCAAATCAAATTTTCTATAAATTCACTAATCTCTAGTTAGAAGATCTGAGAGACTGGCGGCACATGAGGTTATCTGACAGTCTCTCTGTTTTCACTTTTGCAGTGTTGTTTTTAGTAATGACCACACCTCTTGTGTCAGGTGCAGCTTGTGGTCATTACTGCAACTGTATTTAGTCTGGACTCACACTTCATACCATGCGGTATCTGCCTGGAGTTTAAAGAGCTGATGTGTGGTTCGTTTCTAAGTTCCTACTCATTCATTTTCTATTGAAGATAAAATGTATTTCACTTTGTATTTTGTTGTTCTCTATTGCTTGTTGTTTACTAGGCCTCAGGAAGATGCTGGTTCGTTCATCTGGGAAGGAACCAGTAGTCTCAGACCCTGTCACTACTCCTAGGGATTTTCAGGGTTACTAGGTCCAAGTTTCCGGTGTAGGAATATTCCCACATTCAGGGTCTATTCATACTGACAGGAGTCAGGGCCAGGTTTAGGGTTTATTAGGTGGTCATCCGTTCCCTTTCCTTATCCTTGAGGCCTAGTTCCTGGTCATTTTCCTTCTGTGGTCATTCTGGTGTTTATCCCCTTTCCCCAAATTGTGACATTATCAACCGCCGAAAAAACGTAATTTTGTTTGTGTCAGTGCAGCGATGGATACTATTTCTGCACTGGTCGGACAATTGCAGGGACTGTCTTTGGAGGTAGCTGACGTCCGCACAGCCATCTCACAGATCCAGAGACCACAGGCGGCGGGTCCTGGCAGCGAGAACCAGGCCTGTCCTGAACCTAAGGTCACTCTCCTGGATAGATTTTCCGGGGGGAAATGACAACTTTATCATGTTCAGGGAGTCGTGCAAATTATATTTTAAACTACGTTCTAACTCTTCTGGGGATGAGAGTTAAAGAGTCGGTATAATCATTTAGTTACTTAAAGGTGATGCTCAGTCTTGGGCTTTTTTGTTGCCGACTGGATAACATTCCCTCTGGTCAGTAGATTAATTTTTCAGAGCTCTAGGTCTTATCTACAATGACCCAGATCGGATCTCCCTGGCCGAGACTAAGTTGCGTTGCTTACGTCAGGAGAGCGTTCTGTGGAGATCAGACTGAAGCCAGAGTTTAGCACAGCAGAAAAAGAGAAAGCAATGTATCCAAGTTTGCCTGCCAGTTTACCCCAAAACTTGCTGGAACCAAGAGAAAGATCCAATATTGGCTGGATGAAAGTTTTTTCGCGTAAAGCCATTGAACGTTATAAAGTCTGCACTTGACTTATTCTCCACCAGCTACCACTCTCCTCTTTATTGCTACGGAGCCTAACCCTGGGAAGCGACAATATCCAGTTAAGAGCACCGTGACACACAGAACTAACAAGGCTACATCACCACTCAGCATCCCTAAAAACAATAGGACACAATGGGCCCTGGGAGGTGGCACATTGCACTCTTTCCCCAAAGAGAGATAGTACCCCCAAATCCTGAGTTAGGCCTTTCACCCAGTTAAGCCAATACACTCTGCCCTGAGGAGGGGCAATCACCCTGAAACAGCTGTCTCCAAGTCATGTCTCAAGGCCTATTTAAAGGGTCGAACATTGACTGATAGCATTAGAGGCAGAGCTTGTTAAGAGCTTGTTAATTTCTTCTTAGAATTCCCGAGGAGCATTTATGGCCTAAAATGGCCTATAATTTTTGTCACACTGATTAAGGAGCGCTCTCCCCAAGGAGAGATAGTACCCCCAAATCCTGATGCATTACAACATTGCTTTTCATGATAGTAAATGGGGTTGTGATGCAACATGCCTTGATCGTGACCCAGCAGTGGCAAGAATCCAACACTCGCATGCTACTTTGCCATCATAGACCACTGTCTGTCTTTGTAGCCAAATCACAGTGCAGTGAGAGGAACATTGCTAGTACACCCTTGACCCATCTTACCTTAATCCTGTACCCCTCAGCTGAGAATTACAGACAAGTTTACAAGAACCTTATTGCCAGCCTTAGATTCTGCAGAGAGAGAGAGAGAGAGAGAGAGAGAGAGAGGGAGAGAGAAAAAGAGATACTTTGGAGAGACAGAAAGAAGGAGTACTACAACCCCCCATCTTTGTCTACTGTATATGCATACAGTGGTATTGGTGTATATGTTTTTGATACTGTTGGATGTACTACAACTCTCATTCTGCACTTTAGTAAAGCAAGACTTGTTTATTTATTTTTTTACAATCAGTTACTTATTTCTGCACTATACAGTTGTAACACCAACGATTGACCCAGAGCCAGAATGTGGGTAGTAGCAGCACCAGGTATTCAGACAAAAATAGCACTACCCTGTTTCCCCGAAAATAAGACAGTGTCTTATATTAATTTTTGCTCCCAAAGATGCGCTAGGTCTATTACAGCAAGAGCAAAAACTGGAAGTAGGTCTTATTTTCGGGGGATGTCTTATTTTCGGGGAAACAGGGTAGTAGTAGTAGGCAGCAGTTGCCCCTGGCTTCGAAAAGGAGTAGCAATATCTTTGAAGAGAAAGAGGATGAGATTATGGATTAGATAGTTCAGTCCTCCTCTCAGTCATATCAGGAAGACGTGGAAGTGACTTTGGAGTTCCATGCTGTGGAGCCAGTCTTCTCTCCTGCTGCTCCTTGCAGCCCCAGAGAAGGCTTTCAGTGGAGTCATCTCAATCTTCACTGCCCCTTCCTAATTGAGCACCTTCCTTTTTCCTTAGAAGTGGCAATAAAACACCACCAAGCCCTTCTGCTGATAGTTAAAAAAAAGTTTCCCTGTTGATGACTTGTCACAGTTTGGTTTTCCCTTAGGAGGAGGAGGTTTGGGAGACTGGGGACCCCATGCATAGCTGTGTGTGAGCCACAGCATTGAATTTAGGGGCAGTGAACGTGGAAGTCAGAGAAAATGATATCTGCGTCTGATAAAAGCTGCAGGAATGGTGAGAGCTCTGATAATGATTGTGTGCAGGACAGGAGCGGGATAGGGTGCTGAGAAGAAGCAACATCAGAGGAGAAGGGTCGTGGCAGCAGCAATAAAGAGCAGAGGTGACCAAGGCCACGTCTGTTTTGGGAACTGGCGATGTTGTTGACACTGTGGGTGGGTTAGGCTTAAAATATGCCAGAGCTAAGCTGAGCTTGGTTTCCTGTAGCTTTGTGCGAGCAACTCCTGTATGGCGTTTCTTCTCCATAAGGCAGGCACACAAAACCACAGCAGTGCCAGATCTGCAGGATTAAAATAAGCCTTGGCCATTCAAACACTCATAGGAACCCAAGCTCTATTGCAGCACATGAGGCAGCATCACCGCCTCCTTTGGGAAATTACAACTGGCAAGCATTACCAATCAGAACAAGTCTGTCATCCTTCTCCTGGTTCTCTTTGTGGCAGCCAACCCACATCCTCAAGCAATAAAATATCTTTGCCATCATCATCATCACCCCCACCTTCTTCTCCTGCTAGGACTACCTTGTCCTCAGTTCTATCCTGAGACATCTATAATGGAAAGTTTGGTCACAAAGAAAATTTTCTCTAGTAGCAATTATAGTAGCTTGTCTACGAGCTGAACCCCCCACCTGGTTTCATTACTGGTGGTGCAGTCACTGCAGTAACATTGTAGTAGTGTCTTGTACTCTCTCATGGAAGAGAAGGCGCGCCACAACTTATCATTTTCAATGTGTGGCAAGCTGCACTCTATGGTGGACTCCTGGAGCAGCTGTTACAGGCAGGGACAGTACATGTATTTTACGGTCCACTGTGTCCATGTTTTTTGCGGCAGTGGAGAGGTAGCACCCCAGCAACATGGCCAGGTCCTTTTGACCCCCTCCCAGCCATATCATGGGTCTGGCTCCCACAGCAGGCACTCATCTGCCTCCTCTACCGCCTCCTCCATGGACACGGTCCTGTACCCAACAGCAGCAGGGCACAGCATCGCTCCTACTCCCCCACCTTCCTATCACATGTGTCAAGTCAAGCGTTGCCACGCCATGATGTGGCTGCTCTCACCCTGCCTGATCAGCTCCACCAGCAGCGAGCAGTTGCTACAGTACTTAGAGCAGCAAACATCCAGCTGGCTGTCACCTCACTAACTCCAACCGGGTAAGGAGGTCAGCGACAATGAGCACAACATCCTGGCCGACTTGAACCAGGGGGAAATAACACATGCTCCCTGCATGGCCTTTAGTAAATAATGCTCTGGCCTGTGCAAGGTGCTGGCAATGTCCAAGAGACTGTTCCTCTTTTCAGCCATTCTCACATGGTGAGGAATGCTCTCCTGGACATGCAGCATCAGAATGGTCTGCAGCAACACCACATTCCAAGTCGCTGTAATTCAACATAAGATGCCACAAAAAATGCAAGTGCAAATGGTAACTGTAATCAATGTTGTTATAATAAAAATAAAAAATCATAGAAAATGAACAAAAAGAGGCAACATGTCCTATGAGACTAAGAGGGTGTTATATACCAATTTTCAGGGCATTTGGAGCAACTTTGTTTTGGCCTGAAACTAATCCAGTCATAACTCATAACCAAACTTTTTTTTAAATTTGGTGAACCTGAACTGAATCTCGAAATGGTTCACTTCACTCATCTCTAATGCAGACAGCTATTTACAAAGGGTTAAGTTCTTGTGACAAAACATGAATACATTCAGTTTTATAGTTTTTTATCTGTTTTATGTTTCCTCCATCAGCTTAGTCAGAAATACGGCTCAGTATTCACCATCTGGAAGAAGTCAGAACCTGTGATTGTTCTGTGCAGGTTACGACACAGTGAAAGACGGCCTGATGGATAACGCCGAGTACTTCTGTGAGCGACCATATATCCCAGTAGTGTACAGCTTCAGCAAGGGATACGGTGAGATGAACACATTACAGTTACACATGTTAAGAAAATACACAGGTCCATCCTGGAGAATCTCTGTAAAAGTCAACTAAAAATCAACCAGCAGTAATATAGTATATACTATCAGTAGTAATAAGTCAGAGCAAGTGCAATTTTATTTTTTTCTTAAAAAATTGCTTATATGAGAATTCTCCTGTGTAAAATACTGGTGAGTGGTGACCCATGCTTCGGTCATGGAGGCAAAATAGTGTGGTTATAATTTCTCCGGAGAGGTGTTAAAGCCGCATTGTAAGTGGCAGACTGTAGACGTTGCTCCACCTCTAGTCATATTTGGTTTCTCCAGCTGATTTCACACCTCTTTTTCACCTCTCCTCTGTGTCTAAGATGCAAATCTCACTGTCATCAAATGACTGTTCTGAAGCAGAAGTCACCAGTATGTATTTAATTCTCGTATTTCTGTTAAAATGGGAAAAAATGTATGAAATGTTCTTGCAGGGTTCTTTTGAGGTTCTGCTGCAGCTACTTCTCATTCCCTTGCTGACAGCTTTCCCTGCCTTTTCCTTTTCTACACAATTCTCCTTTGTTTTAATTCTAGCCTTTTCTGTTAATGTTCCCAGCAGTAGAATAGAAGCTTGATTGTGACTGGTTTTCCCGGCAGACACCTTCACACCATCCATCCTCATTCACAGCCCAGCACAGAATGACGTTCTGCCAGAGAACCTTCCTGCATGCTGCAGCTCTGACTGGCACATCTAGGCTGTCTGTCCGCCTGGGAGCTAATCTGGACAAACCCCTCGCCCCTCTCAAGCGTATGTGAGGATCATTCTTCTTCCCCCCTAGTGCTTTTTCCCACCCACATGTGCAGTAAATTGGTGCTATGCACCATTTTACTCGATTTGTCAGAAACTATCCTTAAAAGGTTCGGGTTTGTATACCAAATGAAATTTTGGGAAGTTTATAATGAACCTGGTTTGTTACAAACTGGGTTGCTCATCTCTATTGCATACTATTGCAGTTACAATAGTAGTACCCCCATGTCTGGGGTACTACACTTCTCTCATAGCTGACTCTTCACTGTCATCCAGAAGCACGCCAAATCTCCTACCTTAGGAGAAAGCCTGTGCAGAGCCACACTACTGGATCCACACCCATGAGAAGAGGAATCGTTAACCTGAGGTGCCTCAGTGGGAAACATTACAACAACTTTTTTTTAATCTGTAAAATAATTAAAAAAAATATGTAATCCCCGTTGGCATCAACAATTCTCGTGCACAGCAACAAGCTGTCAGTTCAAATTTACTACTGTGTAAGGGGTGCAGGTCAATGCTCTCATGAGACAAGCCACAGAAACCACATAAGAAGGGATGTAAATATGTGACCCCCTGGTGTTAGAGGGACATTTCTTTCATCATCATGGGAAACTAATAAAGATATTATATTCCAGCATTAACATCTTAATGTTCTTCTCTCCTTAGATGTCAATGGACCACGATGGCGCTCACTCCGTCGCTTCACCGTAGATTTTCTTAGGAAGTATGGGATGGGGAAGAAGGTCATGGAGATGAGAATATTGGAAGAGTCCAAGTACCTTGTCCGAGCTGTAGCAGAGTCAGGAGGTGAGTAGGCTCCTCATATTCCCAATGAGAAACAGTTAATAGCTCTAAGGATCATGAGTAGGGATGAGCGAACTCGAACTGTATAGTTCGGGTTCGTACCGAATTTTGGGGTGTCCGTGACACGGACCCGAACCCGGACATTTTCGTAAAAGTCCGGGTTCGGGTTCGGTGTTCGTCGCTTTCTTGGCGCTTTTGTGACGCTTGCAAAGCAGCCAATCAACAAGCGTCATACTACTTGCCCCAAGAGGCCGTCACAGCCATGCCTACTATTGGCATGGCTGTGATTGGCCAGAGCACCATGTGACCCAGCCTCTATTTAAGCTGGAGTCACATAGCGCCGCCCGTCACTCTGCTCTGATTAGCGTAGGGAGAGGTTGCGGCTGCGACAGTAGGGCGAGATTAGGCAGATTAACTCCTCCAAAGGACTTGATTATTGATCGATCTGCAGCTGTGGGTCATTGAGCTGCTGATACTCAATTGCTCACTGTTTTTAGGCTGCCCAGACCGTTTGTCAGTCACTTTTTTCTGGGGTGATCGGCGGCCATTTTGTGTCTTGTGGTGCGCCAGCACAAGCTGCGACCAAGTGCATTTAACCCTCAATGGTGTGGTTGTTTTTTGGCTAAAGCCTACATCAGGGTGAAGCTGTCACACCAAGTGCATTTAACCAGCAATAGTCTGTTTATTTTTTGGCCATATACTACATCAGGGGCAAGCTGCGCCCGTCACCAAGTGCATTTAACCCTCAGTAGTGTGGTTGGTCAAGCTATCACACCAAGTGCATTTAACCAGCAATAGTCTGTTCATTTTTTGGCCATATCCCAGTCTAATTCTGTCAGTAAATCCATACCGGTCACCCAGCGCCTAAATACTAGGCCTCAAATTTATATCCCGCTAAATCTGTCGTTACCGCTGTACTGTTGTGGATGGGCAAGTTATTTAGTGTCCGTCAAAGCACATTTTTTGTTCTGGGTTGAAATACAATTCCCAATTTAGCAATTTCATAATTTAGTGGTTCCTGCTGTATCAGAGCTATTTGAAATCTATCCCTAAAGGGGTATATAATATTCAAGGTGCACATAGGGTCATTCAGAATAACTTCACACACACGCTACTGTGCATTTCCAAGTCCAATTCTGTTAGTAAATCCATACCGGTCACCCAGCGCCTAAATACTAGGCCTCAAATTTATATCCCGCTGAATTTGAATACAATACATTGGGCCAAATAATATTTTTATTGTTGTGATGAACCATAACAATGAGGAAAACATCTAGTAAGGGACGCGGACGTGGACATGGTCGTGGTGGTGTTAGTGGACCCTCTGGTGCTGGGAGAGGACGTGGCCGTTCTGCCACATCCACACGTCCTAGTGTACCAACTACCTCAGGTCCCAGTAGCCGCCAAAATTTACAGCGATATATGGTGCGGCCCAATGCCGTTCTAAGGATGGTAAGGCCTGAGCAGGTACAGGCATTAGTCAATTGGGTGTCCGACAGTGGATCCAGCACGTTCACATTATCTCCCACCCAGTCTTCTGCAGAAAGCGCACAGATGGCGCCTGAAAACCAAGCCCATCAGTCTGTCACATCACCCCCATGCATACCAGGGAAACTGTCTCAGCCTCAAGTTATGCAGCAGTCTCTTATGCTGTTTGAAGACTCTGCTGGCAGGGTTTCCCAAGGGCATCCACCTAGCCCTTCCCCAGCGGTGAAAGACATAGAATGCACTGACGCACAACCACTTATGTTTCCTGATGATGAGGACATGGGAATACCACCTCAGCATGTCTCTGATGATGACGAAACACAGGTGCCAACTGCTGCGTCTTTCTGCAGTGTGCAGACTGAACAGGAGGTCAGGGATCAAGACTGGGTGAAGGACGATGCAGGGGACGTTGAGGTCCTAGACCCCACATGGAATGAAGGTCGTCTGACTTTCACAGTTCGGAGGAAGAGGCAGTGGTGAGACCGAGCCAACAGCGTAGCAAAAGAGGGAGCAGTGGGCAAAAGCAGAACACCCGCCGCCAAGAGACTCCGCCTGCTACTGACCACCGCCATCTGGGACTGAGCACCCCAAAGGCAGCTTCAAGGAGTTCCCTGGCATGGCACTTCTTCAAACAATGTGCTGACGACAAGACCCGAGTGGTTTGCACGCTGTGCCATCAGAGCCTGAAGCGAGGCATTAACGTTCTGAACCTGAGCACAACCTGCATGACCAGGCACCTGCATGCAAAGCATGAACTGCAGTGGAGTAAACACCTTAAAACCAAGGAAGTCACTCAGGCTCCCCCTGCTACCTCTTCTGCTGCTGCCGCCTCGGCCTCTTCCTCCGCCTCTGGAGGAACGTTGGCACCTGCCGCCCAGCAAACAGGGGATGTACCACCAACACCACCACCACCACCTCCGTCACCAAGCGTCTCAACCATGTCACACGGCAGCGTTCAGCTCTCCATCTCACAAACATTTGAGAGAAAGCGTAAATTCCCACCTAGCCACCCTCGATCCCTGGCCCTGAATGCCAGCATTTCTAAACTACTGGCCTATGAAATGCTGTCATTTAGGCTGGTGGACACAGACAGCTTCAAACAGCTCATGTCGCTTGCTGTCCCACAGTATATTGTTCCCAGCCGCCACTACTTCTCCAAGAGAGCCGTGCCTTCCCTGCACAACCAAGTATCCGATAAAATCAAGTGTGCACTGCGCAACGCCATCTGTAGCAAGGTCCACCTAACCACAGATACGTGGACCAGTAAGCACGGCCAGGGACGCTATATCTCCCTAACTGCACACTGGGTAAATGTAGTGGCAGCTGGGCCCTAGGCGGAGAGCTGTTTGGAGCACGTCCTTCCGCCGCCAAGGATCACAGGGCAACATTCTTTGCCTCCTGTTGCCACCTCCTCCTTCTCGGCTTCCTCCTCCTCTTCTTCCACCTGCTCATCCAGTCAGCCACACACCTTCACCACCAACTTCAGCACAGCCCAGGGTAAACGTCAGTAGGCCATTCTGAAACTCATATGTTTGGGGGACAGGCCCCACACCGCACAGGAGTTGTGGCGGGGTATAGAACAACAGACCGACGAGTGGTTGCTGCCGGTGAGCCTCAAGCCCGGCCTGGTGGTGTGTGATAATGGGCGAAATCTCGTTGCAGCTCTGGGACTAGCCAATTTGACGCACATCCCTTGCTTGGCGCATGTGCTGAATTTGGTGGTGCAGAAGTTCATACACAACTACCCCGACATGTCAGGGCTGCTGCATAAAGTGCGGGCCGTCTGTTCGCGCTTCCGGCGTTCACATCCTGCTGCTGCTCGCCTGTCTGCGCTACAGCGTAACTTCGGCCTTCCCGCTCACCGCCTCATATGCGACGTGCCCACCAGGTGGAACTCCACCTTGCACATGCTGGACAGACTGTGCGAGCAGCAGCAGGCCATAGTGGAGTTTCAGCTGCAGCACGCACGGGTCAGTCGCACTGCGGAACAGCACCACTTCACCACCAATGACTGGGCCTCCATGCGAGACCTGTGTGCCCTGTTGCGCTGTTTCGAGTACTCCACCAACATGGCCAGTGGCGATGACGCCGTTATTAGCGTTACAATACCACTTCTATGTCTCCTTGAGAAAACACTTAGGGCGATGATGCAAGAGGAGGTGGCCCAGGAGGAGGAGGAGGAGGAAGAGGGGTCATTTTTAGTACTTTCAGGCCAGTCTCTTCGAAGTGACTCAGAGGGAGGTTTTTGGCAACAGCAGAGGCCAGGTACAAATGTGGCCAGCCAGGGCCCACTACTGGAGGACGAGGAGGACGAGGATGAGGAGGAGGTGGAGGAGGATGAGGATGAAGCATGGTCACAGCGGGGTGGCTCCCAACGCAGCTCGGGTCCATCACTGGTGCGTGGCTGGGGGGAAAGGCAGGACGATGACGATACGCCTCCCACAGAGGACAGCTTGTCCTTACCCCTGGGCAGCCTGGCACACATGAGCGACTACATGCTGCAGTGCCTGCGCAACGACAGCAGAGTTGCCCACATTTTAACCTGTGCGGACTACTGGGTTGCCACCCTGCTGGATCCACGCTACAAAGACAATGTGCCCACCTTACTTCCTGCACTGGAGCGTGATAGGAAGATGCGCGAGTACAAGCGCACGTTGGTAGACGCGCTACTGAGTGCATTCCCAAATGTCACAGGGGAACAAGTGGAAGCCTAAGGCCAAGGCAGAGGAGGAGCAAGAGGTCGCCAAGGCAGCTGTGTCAATGCCAGCTCCTCTGAGGGCAGGGTTAGCATGGCAGAGATGTGGAAAACTTTTGTCAACACGCCACAGCTAACTGCACCACCACCTGATACGCAACGTGTTAGCAGGAGGCAACATTTCACTAACATGGTGGAACAGTACGTGTGCACACCCCTCCACGTACTGACTGATGGTTCGGCCCCATTCAACTTCTGGGTCTCTAAATTGTCCACGTGGCCAGAGCTAGCCTTTTATGCCTTGGAGGTGCTGGCCTGCCCGGCGGCCAGCGTTTTGTCTGAACGTGTATTCAGCATGGCAGGGGGCGTCATTACAGACAAACGCAGCCGCCTGTCTACAGCCAATGTGGACAAGCTGACGTTCATAAAAATGAACCAGGCATGGATCCCTCAGGATCTGTCCGTCCCTTGTCCAGATTAGACATTAACTACCTCCCCTTAACCATATATTATTGGACTCCAGGGCACTTCCTCATTCAATCCTATTTTTATTTTCATTTTACCATTATATTGCGAGGCTACCCAAAGTTGAATGAACCTCTCCTCTGTCTGGGTGCCGGGGCCTAAATATATGCCAATGGACTGTTCCAATGTTGGGTGACGTGAAGCCTGATTCTCTGCTATGACATGCAGACTGATTCTCTGCTGACATGAAGCCAGATCCTCTGTTACGGGACCTCTCTCCTCTGCCTGGGTGCTGGGCCTAAATTTATGAAAATGGACTCTTACAGTGGTGGGTGACGTGAAGCCTGATTCTCTGCTATGATATGAAGACTGATTCTCTGCTGACATGAAGCCAGATTGTCTGTTACGGGACCTCTCTCCTCTGCCTGGGTGCTGGGCCTAAACTTATGAAAATGGACTCTTACAGTGGTGGGTGACGTGAAGCCTCATTCTCTGCTATGACATGCAGACTAATTCTCTGCTGACATGAAGCCAGATCCTCTGTTACGGGACCTCTCTCCTCTGCCTGTGTGCTGGGCCTAAATTTATGAAAATGGACTGTTCCAGTGTTGGCTGACGTGAAGCCTGATTCTCTGCTATGACATGCAGACTGATTCTCTGCTGACATGAAGCCAGATTCTCTGTTACGGGACCTCTCTCCTCTGCCTGTGTGCTGGGCCTAAATATATGCCAATGGACTGTTGCAGTGGTGGCTGACGTGAAGCCTGATTCTCTGCTATGACATGCAGACTAATTCTCTGCTGACATGAAGACAGATTCTCTGTTACGGGACTTCTCTCCTCTGCCTGTGTGCTAGGCCTAAATATATGCCAATGGACTGTTGCAGTGGTGGCTGACGTGAAGCCTCATTCTCTGCTATGACATGCAGACTGATTCTCTGCTGACATGAAGCCAGATCCTCTGTTACGGGACCTCTCTCCTCTGCCTGGGTGCTGGGCCTAAATTTATGAAAATGGACTCTTACAGTGGTGGCTGACGTGAAGCCTGATTCTCTGCTATGACATGAAGACTGATTCTCTGCTGACATGAAGCCAGATTGTCTGTTACGGGACCTCTCTCCTCTGCCTGGGTGCTGGGCCTAAATATATGCCAATGGACTGTTGCAGTGGTGGCTGACGTGAAGCCTCATTCTCTGCTATGACATGCAGACTAATTCTCTGCTGACATGAAGACAGATTCTCTGTTACGGGACCTCTCTCCTCTGCCTGGGTTCCGGGGCCTAAATATCTGAGAATGGCCTGTTCCAGTGGTGGGTGACGGGAAGCCAGATTCTCTGCTATGGGACCTCTCTCCAATTGATTTTGGTTAATTTTTATTTATTTAATTTTTATTTTAATTCATTTCCCTATCCACATTTGTTTGCAGGGGATTTACCTACATGTTGCTGCCTTTTGCAGCCCTCTAGCCCTTTCCTGGGCTGTTTTACAGCCTTTTTAGTGCCGAAAAGTTCGGGTCCCCATTGACTTCAATGGGGTTCGGGTTCGGGACGAAGTTCGGATCGGGTTCGGATCCCGAACCCGAACATTTTCGGGAAGTTCGGCCGAACTTCTCGAACCCGAACATCCAGGTGTTCGCTCAACTCTAATCATGAGGAACATCGGAGAATAAACATGATCGAATCCATTCATTAGAATTAGAATTTCTTCAGATTTGATTCAGGAGACTTGTTCCAGAGATAGACGGAGTGTTTGAACAGAATTCAGGTGTCTCCAGAGTGCATGCGCGAACACAAGGAGCAGGGCATGGCTAGTGAACACAATGACAATTGACAGTTAAACTGTTAAATTACACAATTTATTCACCCCAATTTGAGAATTAAGGCTTAATAGAATTCCGTATCTATTAAACAAGGTGGACACCCCAATAACAGTAAAATTACACAGTTTGTTCACCTCATTTTGAGAATTGAGACCTAATGGAATTCCTATTTTATAAAAATAAATAAAGGGGGACACCCCAATGACTAATGTTAAATTATACTACTTATTTACCTCAATTTGCGAGTCAACGCATAATAGAATTACACATATTTTTCACAAGGTGGACACCCCAATAATAGTTAAATTACACAGCTTATTCACCCTAATTTGGGAAAAAAGGGAGTAACAGAATTGCTTATCTATTAAGCAAGGTGGACACTGTTCAATGCAGGGATCGGTGTCCACTGAGCTGTCTCCTATGAATCCCTTCAGCTTCAGATTGCACAGGCTGCACTGCCCCTGCACTGTCCCTGTAGTCTCCCTATTTTCTCCCTACAGTATATACAATTCTCCCTATGATCTCCTTACACTGTCCCTACACTGTCACTGCAGTATCTCTATCCAATAGTATACAATTCAATCTTTTTTAAACACTGTCCATAGCACTTGTCATGTCTCTCCCTAAGTTCAGTTCACTGTAAAATGGCTGAGACCGGACGGGATTCATATTTTTATAAGGCTATGACATCACTGGGGATGGCTATCTGCTGATTTGCTGGCTGCACTGCATTATGGGTGATCGCTTGTTCCTGGGCATGCTTTCACTTTGCAACACGTCACAAGCATTTTAGATAAAAATAGATTAGTTACCATGAATCGCCAGGAAATTCTGGATTCATTGCAAATCAAATATTTCCAAAATTTGTAATCAAATTCTAGTTTGGATGCTTCGATTCGCTCAACACTAATAATGTGTAGAGATGAGTGAAGTTTTTCAAAAATTTGATTTGGTTGCTTCGCCAAATTCAATTCAAATTAACTCATCATGAATTGTGGTCTTTCCCAGCCTGCAGTTAAACTTTAGAGACAATGTATCCTGGTGTACATCACTGTGATAGCTAGTCCGTTCTGGTAATGAAACAGTTACTGTACATCAGAATGACAGGCAGGTCACATATATGGATGCGTCCATCATCGTGCAGGCCACCAACATTCCTAGCTAACCCCCAGCTAAACAAAAAATAAATAAAAACATACGGCACCCTTGAGTGAAGAATGCTGTGTGCAGGTGTCCCGATTACTGTTGAAGGCAGTGCCAATAAAGTAGTCGAGAAAAAAAGGTTTTTAATCCATGTTCTAGCAGTGCAAACCCTATTATTTAAATAGGGTTCTGTTAGATGTAGAATGACTGTGCATCACTATTAGGCTTTGTTAAGGCTGGGTTCACACGGGCGTGTCCAGATGCGTCCCGCTGTATTGCTGCAAACCCGCGCGATTAGGTACGCAATTGCAGTCAGTTTTGACTGCGATTGCGTTCCGATGTTCAGTTTTTATCGCGCGGGTGCAATGTGTTTTGCACGCGTGTGATAAAAAACCGACTGTGGTACCCAGACCCGAACTTCTTTACAGAAGTTCAGGTTTGGGTTCGGTGTTGTGTAGATATTATCATTTTCCCTTATAACATGGTTGCTAGGTGACAGCCTATTCACTGTATTATTTTCCCTTATAACATGGTTGCTAGGTGACAGCCTATTCACTGTATTATTTTCCCTTATAACATGGTTGCTAGGTGACAGCCTATTCACTGTATTATTTTCCCTTATAACATGGTTATAAGGGAAAATAATAGCGTTCTGAATACAGAATGCTTAGTAGGTGATCAATTGAAGGTTAAAAAAAAGAAAAAATATTAACTCACCTTCTCCTCTTGATCGCGTAGTTTCCGGTCTCTTCTTTACTTCTTTAATGATGAACTACCGGCTAGGACCTGTGATGACATCAGATCACATGCTCCAATCACATGGTTCATCACCACGTGATTGGAGCATGTGATCTGACGTCACCACAGGTCCTTTAGCCGGTAGTTCATCATTAAAGAAGTAAAGAAGAGACCGGGAACTACGCCATCAAGGACCTTCAATTGATCACCTACTAAGCATTCTGTATTCAGAACGCTATTATTTTCCCTTATAACCATGTTATAAGGGAAAATAATACAGTGAATAGGCTGTCACCTAGCAACCATGCGTGAAAATCGCACTGCATCCGCACTTGCTTGCGGATGCTTGCGATTTTCACTCAGCCCCATTCACTTCTATGGGGCCTGCGTTGCATGATAAACGCACAATATAGAGCAGTAATTGGTCAGTAATTGTCAGACCAAAGCAGATGCGGGTCAAACCCAAAGAACAGGTGCAGATCTATTCTTGATACCTAATCAGAGAGTAGGCTTCGATTTGCCTCACAATAAGTGATGGAAATAACTAACCAAATAACAAAAGTGGGAACTCTGCCTTACAGGTCAATATCCGCTCAGGTCTAATTTATCGGTGTGGACATTGTAGTGGCCCAAAGCTCAAGGAATAACCACATGATAGTGGGGAGGGTGTCAGCAGTAAGAGTACCTTCACACTTGCGTTTTTCTTTTCCGGCATAGGGCTCTTTCACACTTGCGTTCTTTTCTTCCGGCATAGAGTTCCGTTGTCGGGGCATTTGTCACAATGTTCTAGTGTGGCAGCAGGCCTGGTGCTATAATAAGGCAGACCAAGCGGCCGTCTTAGGGCGCTGAGAAGGGGGGACGGAAAAATGAAACTTTTTTTTTTTTCATTAATCACTTGCATGCTGCCGGCCTCCTGCGGCTGTTCTTCTCTGTGTGGTGGTCCTCATATCTTATCTCTGGGCTCCCGAGTCCTGACAAGTTGTTTGAGGACCTTTCCCACTCTGCCAATCAGTGGCCGCAGCTGTGTCACGTGTCAGGGCAGTAATTTCCCTCTGAGCCAATCACTGGTGTGATATATGACACAGCTGCAGCCACTGGTGAGGAGCATAATGTTTATTTTTACACAACATTAATAGAGGGGGAAATGTGCCATGGAGGAGGGGGAAGGGGGTGATGTGACATGGGGGGGAGAAATGTGCCATGGAGGAGGGGGAAGGGGGTGATGTGACATGGGGGGGAGAAATGTCCCATGGAGGAGGGGGAAGGGGGTGATGTGACATGGGGGGGAGAAATGTCCCATGGAGGAGGGGGAAGGGGGTGATGTGACATGGGGGGGGAGAAATGTGCCATGGAGGGGGTTGAAATGTGACATGGAGGGGGTTGAAATGTGACATGGGGGGAGAAATGTGACACAAAGGGGTGATGTAAAAAGCAGGGGGTGATGTGACATGGAGGGGGAGAAATGTGACATGGAGGGGGAGAAATGTCACATTTCTCCCCCTCCATGTCACATCACCCCCCCATGTCACATTTCTCCCCCTCCATGTCACATAACCCCCCTATGTCACATTTCTCCCCTTCCATGTCACATCACCCCTTGCTTTTTACTTCACCCTCTTTGTGTCACATTTCTCCCCCCTCCATGTCATATTTCTCACCCCTCCATGTCAAATTTATCATCCCCCTCCATGTCACATTTCTCATCCCCCTCCATGTCACATTTCTCACCCCCCTCCATGTCACATTTCCCATCCCCCTCCATGTCACATTTCTCATCCCCCTCCATGTCAAATCACGCCCTCCTTTTTACATCACCTCCACCGAGTTGGGGGGGGGGGGGGGGACCAAAATGTAGCTTTGTTTGTGTGTGCTAAAATCCTTGCACCGGCCCTGTGTGAAGATTCATCTTCATAAAGGTTAGTCTCTCAACATTTTGGGTTGAATAGCGAGTTCTCTTTAGGGTAACTGCTACCTGCCGCACTAAACTCCTGCTCTGATGCCAGATTACTGGCCAGGCAGGAAAGCTTGCCCAGGGCAAACTCAGAAAGTTGTGGCCACAATTCAAGTTTGCATGCCCAGTAGTGACAGGTATGCCACCACCTGTTGGTTCAGGCTCCATGTCCTGCTGCTGGGTGGTTTCTTTAGTAGCCGGGTGAAGCAAAGTACTCATTAGAGACTGAAGATTTAAGTTGCTGCTCATGTGGCTGGTGCTGCTCCTGCCCCCCCACCCCATGCAAAAGTCATGGCAGTGGAGCATGAACTCAGAGAGTCCGCCCGGTCAGACCTTTGAGAGGATGAGGCACGTAGGCAGCAACCAACTGACTACAAAGGCTGTCTTGATAGTAGTTGAGCTTTTCATCCCCCTAAGATGGTGTAAAAAAAGGCACCCATTCTGCACTGTTAGTGAGGATCTAATATTGTAGAGAGCCAGTAGTCATTTCTCTGCTGAATGGGGATAATGCGGCTGTCACTACGCAAGCAACTCAGCATGCATCTGGCCATTTGCGCAATGGACTCGGAGGGACTCCCTGCCTCCATCTCCACTGCATACTGCCAAGGTCTGTCAAGGTCATCTGCATCGTCTTACTCGTCGGCCTACAGCTCCTCATGCTCCTTCTGCTCCTCTCCTGTTACTTGGGCAGATAAACCACCTAGTTCTGTATAGAATTTCTTGGAGTTTATTTCCTCCCCATCATCCTCCTCCTGTGCCAGTTCAGCCTCTGCAAGGCTCAGGTGGCCGTGAGATGTAGGCGGCACGTCTTCTGTCCCCTCGCCAGTCAGATTTATCAGCATCACATAGTCCTGGCGACTGACAAATAAAGTTGTTCCTCATAGGGCCTGAGCAAATGGCAGGTGTAACTCATGAGCTGCCACTGTGTAACATGAAAGTTACATCGAGAAGTAGTCTTGTCTGTCTCCATCATCAATAAATCGGTCACGGGTGTCCTCTGCTAATAAAGTCTGTCCAAAATGTGGAGAGTGGAGTTCCAACATATGGAAACTTTGCATGTGAGGCTTTTTTGAGGAACAGCTGCCTTTGTAGCTCGGGGGGGGGGGGGGGGGGTGATTTGCACAGTAAGAGTGGCTGAAGTGCATACACAGTTTCATTCACATTTTCAACAGTTGGGTGGAAGACTTGCAGTTGGGTGGGAGACTTCAGCAACCGGGTGACAACCAGATTGAAGACATGCGCCATGCGTCAGCCATCCCTGATGCATTGCAGACAAAATATATTCCCATTATTGGTGACCATAGTTTCTACCTCCAGTTGGTGAGGAGACAGCCAGGATTCAATTTCTTGGTTGTGACACGCTTTGCATAGATGGTATGCTGGAGGACAACTCTGAACTGTGCCTACAGTGAAAGCTGAGCACAAGATGGAGGATGGGGAGGCAGAGGAGGACATTAGTGCGCAAATCCCAAAGCGGAGGCAGCATTGCCATCACCTGGCCAAGTTGCTGTTGTGCCTGGGTCAGAACCACATTTACCAACCTGTAATATTATTACACTCCATAAATAGATCTAGGCCCGCCTTGAACCCTTTTAAGTGAATTCACCATCACCACCATAGTTCCATAGACTCATTGCTCTTACAGTAAAGAATCCTCTTCTATGTTTGTGTACAAACCTTCTTTCCTCTAGACACAGAGGATGTCCCTTCGTCACAGTCTTGGGTATAAATAGATGATGGGAGTGATCTCTGTACTGACCCCTAATATATTTATACATGGTTGTTAGATCTCCTCTCAGTCATCTTTTTTCTAAACTAGAAAACACTAATTTTGATTATCTTTCTGGGACCTGTAGTCCACCCATTCTAGTTATTACTTTAGTTGACCTCCTCTGAACCCTCTCCAGCTCTGCTATGTCTATCTTGTTCACAGGAGCCCAGAACTGTACACAGTTCTCCATGAGTGGTCTGACTAGTGATGTGTAAAGTGGTAGGACAATGTTCTCATCACCGGCATCTATGTCCCTTTTTATGCAACCCATTGTCTTATTGGCCTTGACAGCAGCTGCCTGACACTGGTTTCTACAGCTTAGTTTGCTGTTCACACAAATCCCTAAGTACTTTTCCATGTCAGTGTTAGAGCTTGTTCACACGACCGTGTGAAGCCCGTGCTGTGGACTGCAAATTGTGGTCCGCAATACATGGGCACCGACAGTGCCCAGCCGCATGTGGATCGCGGACCCATTCAGTTGTCAGTGTTAAACCTCATCTGCCACTTCAATGCCCAAATCTCCAATCTATCCAGATCCATTTGTAGCAGTATACTGCCCTCTTCCATGTTAATTATTCCCATGTAATGATGACATTCGACTCTCTAACCTTGGTTGGGCACAAGCCATCAGTTCACTGAAATATCCAGAGTCGACAATATTGAAAGGGAGGGACTGTAGTACCAATGTGGCCAGGCACATGTTCAGCTTCTGTGTCATTGGATGAATTCACGAATACTGTTGTATCTTTGGAATCGCCTCGGTGATCATTTGCTGGTGAAACACGTGACAAGGAGGAGCATCAGAAGCCATAAATGAAAGAATGGAATTACAGTTTCCATCTGCTGAGGTTGAGAAGCCCTGACTGCTGGAGAAGGCGTGTGGGCTTCTGCGAGATGCAGCAGTTGCTGCATCAGAAATGGCCACTATATTAGAGCCACGGTTTTCCCAGGTCACTATATGGTGATGCTCCATGTGTTGATGCAGAACGGTGGTACCATCATTAGCAACCTGACTGCGATTCACCATCTGCCCACATATCCTGCATACCACCATGCTAACGTCCTCCAGTGGCTGAGTATGGCATTTTACCTCCAACACTCCGTTCTGATGTGAGATGGGAAACAGCTCTCATTGTTTGAACACTGTTTGTGTGGATAAAATTAAATGTTCTGGACTGACATTCTGCTGGTTGGCCACAAGATGCCGCTGTTTCTTAAACACAGCTAAAAAACTGCAGATATTTGAATATTCAAAGGAGGTGGGGTTTTGAGAACCTGCTAGAAAGGAGACAGCAGCCATCTTAGAAGCTGAGAATGAGGTACTGTGTGTGTGAGCAGAGACTCTAAAGGATCCATGAGTGAGAAGACCCCTCAGTGACCACAGCTGCAGATGAGTAAAGCTGATCCTTGTGCCAGACCCAGATCCTGTCCAGGGCAAGGAGGACTGTTTACAGGAAGGCTGATAAGAGCTTAGGAACAAAGCTGTATACCCTGCGGGACCTCATGTTAGCTGGAGAGACTGGTTGCTTGGTTCAGAGTCATCATGGGATGAAGACCCGGGTTGGTAAGATCATACATGCTCCTCATTGCAGAGTTGGTGCCTAGAGACTGAGACTAGTGATGAGCAGCAGAGGCAATATTAGAATTTGCAATATTTTGCAAATATTTTGTAGAATATTCATCATATATTCGTGAATTTGTGAATTCGAGATTATATTCTTAATTGCGAAAATCAGCAATGTATTATTTGCGTAATGCACGAGAAATACCGGTGTGGAGTAGGCGACTTTTCTATTGGTTGCTAGGGAGGTTGCTAAGCTGTGACAAAGCCTTCTCATTGGCCCACTGTCATGGAACCATGAACCAGACGTACAACAAGAGATAAGTGGAAATAAGAAGGCTTTATTGAAAATCAAGCTGTAAGGCAAAAGTCCAAACGGATGGCTAAACCGAAGCAGGGTCTTGCGAAGCCAGAGGTCAGGAACCAGAAGGGTAGTCAGACGAAGCCTGGATCAGGAACCAGCAGGGTAGTCAGACGAAGCCTGGATCAGGAACCAGCAGGGTAGTCAGACGAAGCCAGGATCAGGAACCAGCAGGGTAGTCAGACGAAGCCAGGATCAGGAACCAGAAGCAGCAGCAGTCTTAGAAGCATGTGTACACAGGAGGACCAAGCAAGGAACTGAAGCCACAGACCTCCTATATATGTGAGCTAGGCATCCAGCTCCTCCCAGTGGGAAGGAGAAGCCGCAGGGTGGGAGGCTACAAGAAACCCAGAAACCAAGATGGCCGCCAGCACATGTCAAACGAAGGAGAACAGCAAGAAGGTAAGACCATGACAGTACCTCCCCCTCAAGGGCCCCTCCTCCGCGGAGTAAAGAACGGTTTCTGAGGGAAGCGTGCGTGGAAGGCTCGGAGCAAGGCAGGAGCATGGACATCTGCGGAGGGAACCCAGGAACGCTCCTCTGGACCATAACCACGCCAATGGACCAAAAACTGCACCCGACCGCGGACCAGGCGTGAGTCCAGGATATTGCTCACCTCATACTCCTCACGATTGCCCACTTGGACCGGACGAGGCCGAGGAACCGAGGAAGTGAAACGATTACACACCAGTGGCTTCAACAGGGAGACATGAAACACGTTGGAGATCCGCATGCCAGGAGGAAGCGCAAGGGCATAGGCTACCGGGTTTACCCTGCAAAGCACTCGGAAGGGACCAACAAAGCGAGGCACCAGCTTGGGAGTGGGCACTCGAAGGTTGAGGTTGCGGGTGGACAACCATACGCGGTCTCCGACCTGGTAGGAAGGAGCGGGCGCTCGTCTGCGATCAGCCTGGAGTCTCTGGCGCTGCACAGAGACCTCAAGGGACCTCTGGATCTGTACCCAAGAAGCACGTAGGACGGAAAGGTGATCCTCCACAGCCGGAATATCCTGGGGAGAGAATACCTCCGGTAGCACGGCAGGTTGGAACCCATAATTGGCCATGAAGGGAGACGTCCCAGAGGAAGAGTTCACCGCCGTGTTCCTGGCAAACTCAGCCCAAGGCAGGAGGTCAACCCAATTGTCTTGGTGGTCGGAGACATAGCAACGAAGGAATTGCTCCAAGGCCTGATTGGATCGTTCTGCGGCCCCATTGGACTGAGGGTGGTAGGCCGAGGAGAAAGAGAGATGAATCCCCAACTGGGAGCAAAAGGCGCGCCAGAACCTGGACACAAACTGACTCCCCCGATCCGACACAATCTCCTTGGGCAAACCGTGCAACCGGAAGACCTCCCTGGCAAAAATCGAGGCCAACTCTTGTGCAGAGGGTACCTTCTTGAGAGGAACACAGTGGCACATTTTGGAAAACCGATCCACAATCATGAGAATGACCGTATGGCCTCGGGATGCAGGGAGGTCCACAATGAAATCCATCCCCAGGTGTGACCATGGACGCTCCCCGGTGGCTATGGGTTGCAAAAGGCCCAACGGAAGGTGCCGAGGGGACTTACTCTGGGCACAAACGGAGCATGCCGCTACATATGCGGCGATGTCGGAACGTAGAGAAGGCCACCAGAACAGACGTGAAACAGCCCAGGACAGCTGATTCTTTCCAGGATGCCCCGCGGCCTTGGAGTTATGGTAGGTTCGCAACAACCGAGTGCGCAACTCCTCGGGCACAAAACATCTGCCGTTGGGTCTCCCAGAGGGAGCACCAGATTGAGCCGCCAAAATCTGCTCACCCAGGGGAGAGGTCAGGCTGGTGCGAATGGCGGCCAGGATCTGATTCGGAGGTATGACCGAGGTCGGAATCGACTCCTCCCCGGACAGCTCGGAGTACTGCCGTGATAAGGCATCCGCTCTGATGTTCTTGGAACCGGGTAGGTAGGAGACCACGTAATTAAAACGTGACAAGAACAGAGCCCATCTGGCCTGACGTGGTGTCAATCTCTTGGCCTCAGAGAGGTAGGTCAGATTCTTGTGGTCCGTCAGGATGAGAACCGGAACCACCGAGCCCTCGAGCAAGTGCCTCCATTCTTTAAGGGCCTGCACGATGGCCAATAACTCCCTGTCACCAATCTGATAGTTGCACTCCGCGGAAGACAGTTTCCGGGAGTAAAACCCACAAGGAAGCAGAGGACCCTCTGGTGTTCTACGCTGAGACAGAAGGGCGCCTACTCCCGTCTCAGACGCGTCCACCTCGAGGACAAAAGGCAACCCAGGGTTGGGATGCGACAGAATCGGAGCCGACACAAAGGCGGACTTTAGAGCCTCAAAAGCTCGGATGGCCTCGAGCGGCCAGACCTGGGGATTACTGCCCTTCCTGGCCAGATCCGTGAGAGGCTTGGCTAGCATGGAAAAGTCCCTGATGAACTTCCGATAATAATTGGCGAAGCCCAAAAAGCGCTGCAGGGCACGAAGACCACTGGGCTGGGGCCACTGTAAGACAGCCGAAACCTTCTCAGGATCCATGGAGAACCCCTCAGCGGAAATGATGTAACCTAAGAAGGTTACCTGGGATCGGTGAAATTCGCATTTCTCAAGCTTACCGAACAGCTTGTTCTCTCGTAACCGTTGCAACACTCGTCTGACATCCAGAATGTGGGCCTCCATGGATTCAGAATATACCAAGATGTCATCCAAATAGACCACCACACACTGCTGCAACAGGTCACGGAAAACATAGTTGATGAATTCCTGGAAGACTGCGGGCGCATTGCACAACCCAAAGGGCATAACCAAGGATTCATAATGACCAGTCCTGGTGTTAAACGCGGTCTTCCACTCATCGCCCGCCTTGATCCTTACCAGGTTATATGCCGCCCTCAGGTCGAGTTTGGTAAAGACCGTGGCCCCTTTGAGGCGATCGAACAGCTCGGAAATCAAGGGTATCGGGTAAGCGTTCTTGATCGTGATGCGATTGAGACCCCTGTAATCGATGCAAGGCCTCAACTCACCGCCCTTCTTTTTCACAAAGAAAAATCCAGCCCCTGCCGGGGACGAGGATTTGCGAATGTGTCCGCGTGAAAGCGCCTCCCTCACATACTCCTCCATGGCCTCATTCTCCGCTACCGACAGTGGATAGACTTTGCCACGAGGAGGAACGGCACCAGATTGTAACTCTATGGCACAATCGTATGGGCGGTGCGGAGGTAGGGCAACCGCACGCACCTTATCGAATACATCCCGGTACTCCTCGTATTCAGGAGGCAACAGAGAGTCCGAGGAAGTACACAGCAACTTGACAGGCCCATGGATGCAACTAGCCCCACACTGCGGTGACCACGAGAGGATCTCGGCCGATCTCCAATCGAAAGTCGGATTATGCCTCTGGAGCCAGGGGTACCCCAAGACCACCGAGTAGTGTGGAGACGAAATAACCTGGAGACAGACCGACTCTCTGTGAACGGCACCAATGGCCATCCCCACTGGAAGGGTCTCCTGAGTCACGTGTGGCGGCAGAAGGGGTCTGCCGTCTATCGCCTCAAGAGCCAGTGGGGAACCTCGAGGCTGCAGAGGAATGGAATTGGCGGCAGCGAACACACTATCAATGAACAAACCACCCGCACCAGAGTCCACCAACGCCTGGGTCGTCACCGAGCCCCCGACCCAGGAGAGGACAACAGTAATCAGTGGTTTGTCAACACGGGAAACCGGGGACGAGGAGACTCCACCCAAGATCTGCCCCCGACAGGATCTCAGGTGCGAGCGTTTCCCGGACGGTTCGGGCATGCCAACCGAAAATGCCCACCGAGACCACAGTACATGCATCGGCCCTCGCGTCTCCGGAGTACCCTCTCCCCCTCGGACAGGCGAGCAAACCCCAGCTGCATGGGTTCACCCCAGACAAGTCATCCCCAGGAGGCGTGGGAGGAGAGGGAGGCACGGGTGGGACAGCAAACGTAGGCGCCAATCTGTTAGAAGACCTCCGCAGGCTCTCCTTAAAGGAAGGTCTCTCCCTGAGTCTGGTGTCAATCAAAATCAGGAAAGAAATAAGAGACTCGAGCTCCACTGGTAGGTCCTTAGCTGCAACCTCATCCTTCAAGGCATCCGAGAGACCATGAGAGAAAGCAGCGACTAGAGCCTCATTATTCCAGCCCACCTCTGCTGCCAGGGTACGAAACTCAATGGCGTATTCAGCTACGGATCGTGAACCCTGTCTGATGGACATAAGGAGCTTCGCAGCAGAGGCAGCACGAGCCGGCACATCGAATACCTTCCGAAGAGAAGCAACAAAACCGGAAAACTCGGCAACCACCGGATTGTTGTTCTCCCATAAAGGGCTGGCCCAGGCCAAGGCCTTGTCCGAGAGCAGCGAGATCAAGAAGCCCACCTTTGATCTCTCAGTAGGAAAGGCATGTGGCAGCAACTCGAAATAAATGCCCACCTGGTTAAGGAAACCTCGGCACTGAGTTGGCTCTCCCCCAAAGCGCTGTGGAAGGGGGGCAGAACCGGTCATACCCCGAAACACCGCAGGCGCAGCAACAGGTGTCGGGGTAGACTCTGGCGCAACAACCGGAGCGGCAGTAGGAGCGACAACCGACCCATCGGCAACGGAACCTAAATGAGCTGTGCGTGCAAGCAGGGTTTGCAACGCCACAGCGAACCGACCCAACAGGTGATCCTGCTGATCAAGTCTGGCAACCAGCGTAAGTAGCGAGGATGGTCCTGTACCGTCAGAATTCATGGCTTGGTCCTAATGTCATGGAACCATGAACCAGACGTACAACAAGAGATAAGTGGAAATAAGAAGGCTTTATTTAAAATCAAGCTGTAAGGCAAAAGTCCAAACGGATGGCTAAACCGAAGCAGGGTCTTGCGAAGCCAGAGGTCAGGAACCAGAAGGGTAGTCAGACGAAGCCTGGATCAGGAACCAGCAGGGTAGTCAGACGAAGCCTGGATCAGGAACCAGCAGGGTAGTCAGACGAAGCCAGGATCAGGAACCAGCAGGGTAGTCAGACGAAGCCAGGATCAGGAACCAGAAGCAGCAGCAGTCTTAGAAGCATGTGTACACAGGAGGACCAAGCAAGGAACTGAAGCCACAGACCTCCTATATATGTGAGCTAGGCATCCAGCTCCTCCCAGTGGGAAGGAGAAGCCGCAGGGTGGGAGGCTACAAGAAACCCAGAAACCAAGATGGCCGCCAGCATATGTCAAACGAAGGAGAACAGCAAGAAGGTAAGACCATGACACCCACAAGCTAGAAGAAGTAAGGGATGATCACCTGATATGTACTATGTTGAAAAAAACAAAACAAAAAACTATGAATATTCATCATTACGAATATATAGCACTATATTCTAAATATTTGTGAATTCTCGAAGTACCGATATTCGAGAACAAAAATTGCTTTTCGAATATTTGCGCTCAACACTAACTGAGACCAGGCCTGTAATTAGCTAGTTAGGGTCTCTGCTTTCTGTCAGGCCTAAAGTGTTGCTACTGTTACTACAAGGACTCCATTACTAAAAGGGACATTGCACATTTGAGAGCTGATAAACTCCCCCCACGAACTCCGTCCAGTTCAGCATTTTGCTCAGTCTAGCCTGCGGTGCAACACAACAGTTTACAATCTTACCGTGCTCTATAGAATTTCCCCTCCCATAACTAGTCCGGTAGGCACGTGCTACAGGACTGGTTATGAGAGGGGGAATTCTATAGAGCACGGTAAGATTGTAAACTGTTGCGTTGCACCACAGGCTAGCCGTATTAACCCCTTAAGGACTCAGCCCTATTTCACCTTAAGGACTTGGCCATTTTTTGCAAATCTGACCAGTGTCACTTTAAGTGCTGATAACTTTAAAACGCTTTGACTTACCCAGGCCGTTCTGAGATTGTTTTTTTGTCACATATTGTACTTCATAACACTGCTAAAATTGGGTCAAAAAAGTGAATTTTTTTGCATAAAAAAATACCATATTTACCAAAAATTTAGAAAAATTTGCAAATTTCAAAGTTTCAGTTTCTCTACTTCTGTAATACATAGTAATACCCCCAAAAATTGTGATGACTTTACATTCCCCATATGTCTACTTCATGTTTGTAGCATTTTGGGAATGATATTTTATTTTTTGGGGATGTTACAAGGCTTAGAAGTTTAGAAGCAAATCTTGAAATTTTTCTGAAATTTACAAAAACCCAATTTTTAGGGACCACTACAGCTCTGAAGTCACTTTGCGAGGCTTATATAATAGAAACCTCCCAAAAATGACCCCATTCTATAAACTACACCCCTCAAGGTATTCAAAACTGATTTTACAAACTTTGTTAACCCTTTAGGTGTTGCACAAGAGTTATTGGCAAATGGGGATGAAATTTGAGAATTTCATTTTTTTGCCTAATTTTCCATTTTAACCCATTTTTTCCACTAACAAAGCAAGGGTTAACAGCCAAACAAGACTGTATCTTTATTGCCCTGACTCTGCCGTTTACAGAAACACCCCATATGTGGCCGTAAACTACTGTACGGCCACACAGCGGGGCGTAGAGTGAAAGGTGCGCCGTATGGTTTTTGGAAGGCAGATTTTGCTGGACTGTTTTTTTGACACCATGTCCCATTTGAAACTCCATAAAAGTGACCACATCTAAGAAACTACACCCCTCAAGGTATTCAAAACTGATTTTAGAAACTTTGTTAACCCTTTAGATGTTGCACAAGATTTAATGGAAAATAGAGATACAATTTCAAAATTTCACTTTTTTGGCAGATTTTCCATTTTAATATTTTTTTTCCAGTTACAAAGCAAGGGTTAACAGCCAAACAAAACTCAATATTTATGGCCCGGATTCTGTAGTTTACAGAAACACCCCATATGTGGCCGTAAACTGCTGTACGGCCACACAGCGGGGCGTAGAATGAAAGGTGCGCTGTTTGGTTTTTGGAAGTCAGATTTTGCTGGACTGGTTTTTTGACACCATGTCCCATTTGAAGCCCCCCTGATGCACCCCTAGAGTAGAAACTCCATAAAAGTGACCCCATCTAAGAAACTACACCCCTCAAGGTATTCAAAACTGATTTTACAAACTTTGTTAACCCTTTAGGTGTTGCACAAGATTTAATGGAAAATAGAGATACAATTTCAAAATTTCACTTTTTTGGAAGATTTTCCATTTTAATATTTTTTTTCCAATTACAAAGCAAGGGTTAACAGCCAAACAAAACTCATTATTTATGGCGCTGATTCTGTAGTTTACAGAAACACCCCATATGTGTTCGTAAACCGCTGTACGGGCACACGGCAGGGCGCAGAAGGAAAGGAATGCCATACGGTTTTTGGAAGGCAGATTTTGCTGGACTGTTTTTTTTGACACCATGTCCCATTTGAAGCCCCCCTGATGCACCCCCAGAGTATAAACTCCAAAAAAGTGACCCCATTTTAGAAACTAGGGGATAGGGTGGCAGTTTTGTTGGTACTAGTTTAGGGTACATATGATTTTTGGTTGCTCTATATTACACTTTTTTTGTGTGGCAAGCTAACAAGAAATAGCTTTTTTGGCACGTTTTTTTTTTGTTATTTACAACATTCATCTGACAGGTTAGATCATGTGGTAATTTTATAGAGCAGGTTGTCACGGACGCGGCGATACCTAATATGTATACAATTTTTTTTATTTATGTAAGTTTTACACAATGATTTCATTTTTAAAACAAAAAAATGTTTTAGTGTCTCCATAGTCTAAGAACCATAGTTTTTTCAGTTTTTGGGCGATTATTTTAAGTAGGGTCTCATTTTTTGCGGGATGAGATGACGGTTTGATTGGCCCTATTTTGGGGTGCACATGACTTTTTAATCGCTTGCTATTACACTTTATTGTGACGTAAGATGACAAAATGGCTTTTTTTACACAGTTTTTATTTTTATTTTTTTACGGTGGTCACCTGAGGGGTTAGGTCATGTCATATTTTTATAGAGCCGGTCGATACGGACGCGGCGATACCTAATATGTATACTTTGTTTTATTTATTTAAGTTTTACACAATGATTTTATTTTTGAAACAAAAGAAATCATGTTTTAGTGTTTCCATAGTCTAAGAGCCATAGTTTTTTCAGTTTTTTGGCAATTATTTTGGGTAGGGTATGATTTTTGCGGGATGAGATGACGGTTTGATTGGTACTATTTTGGCGTACATGCGACTTTTTTGATCACTTTTATTACCTTTTTAGGGAACTAAGGTGGGCAAAATTTCAATTTCCTAATAGTTTTTTTTTTTTTTTTTTAATGGCGTTCACCGTGCGGGGAAAGTAACATGACCGTTTTATAGATCAGGTCATTACGGACGCGGCGATACCAAACATGTGTAGGAAATTTTATTTTTTTCATTTTTATTCAGGGATAAATGTGTTTTATTGATTTTTACTTTTTTTTCCACTTTTTTTTGACCCAGACCCACTTGGTTCTTGAAGATCCAGTGGGTCTGATGTCTGTATAATACAGTACAGTACAATATATATTGTACAGTACTGTATTTTACTTACACTTTGTCTGAACAGATCTCTGCCTTCAGCACAGATCTGTTCAGCACCATGGACAGCAGGATGCCTGAGACGGCGTCCTGTTGCCATGGGAACCTTCCCCGTCTGCTCAGTAGTGGTCAGAACTGCGCAGACGGGGAAGGGTAAGGACGGGGCTCTGGGGGGGCTGTCTGGGAGCTCCCTCCCTCTCCATTCGGGGGGCTGCAAAGGCACTGCAGCCCCCCGATGGGAGAGGGAGGGAGCTACTTCTTACTGTTAACTTTTTTCATACAGCGGTCCGTACGGACCGCTGTATGGAAAGGGTTAAACGGCTGACATCGCATCACCGATGTCAGCCGTTTATACCAGGGTGCCAGCAATGTGCTGGCACCCTGGTATACCCACTCTACACCAACGAATTTTCAAGGGGAGGCGGGCGGGGGATCGCGATCCCGCCTGCCGCACCGCCCGCCTCCCGCACCGCCCCCACCGCCCACAACTCCCCCCCCCTGCACCACCCGCCGGCAAAAAATCATGCAGGGGTGCAGGGGGGGATGTAAAATCTATATTTGAGGTACACTAAAGTTTCTGATCCCCGCGGTCAGGGACCGCGGGGATCAGAAACTGCAAAAAGCGCAGCAAACCGTAGGTCTGAATTGACCTGCGGTTTGCGGCGATCGCCGATAGGGGGGGGTCACATGACCCCCTCTGGCATTGTCACAGGATGCCGGCTGAATGATTTCAGCCGGCATCCCGTTTCCATTAACCCCCGCGGCGCCGGAATCTGCATTTAAAGTTAGGACGTACCGGTACGCCCTGAGTCCTTAAGGACTCGGGAAATAGGGCGTACCGATACGCCCTGCGTCCTTAAGGGGTTAAGCACCCAAATAATTGTTTGTGTTTGCTTCAGGGTAATAATAGGTACGGTGAGGCAGTTTTAGTTGTGCCCGCCAGTAGGTAAATTACTGCAAAATTTCCTCCGGAATCTAGCAGAGTGCAACACAGGGGTCTCAGTCTCTGGGCTGAGTGTATGTAAATTTATTTTATGTTCTCAGCATTTGTGGTTGTGTTTATTACCACGTTTTACTAAAATTCTGTTTTGGCAAAAGCTGGTGTTGGAGTTGCTTTCCTTGTTTGCAACTTCCCTGTATCCCAGGGAGCCCAACCCTGTACACGGTAGTGATGAGCGGCATAGGCAATATTCTTTTTTGTGATATTTTGCAAATGTTTTGCATAATTTTTGCAATAAATTAGCAAATTCTAGTATTCGTGATCTCCAGTCATTATTTTCACGATTGCACAAATCGGCACTAATAGTAATATAGTAACATAGTACATAAGGCCGAAAAAAGACATTTGTCCATCCAGTTCGACCTATTATCCTGCAAGTTGATCCAGAGGAAGGCAAAAAAAAAACTGTGAGGTAGAAGCCAATTTTCCTCACTTTAGGGGAATAAAAAATTCCTTCCTGACTCCAATCAGGCATCAGAATGACTCCCTGGATCAACGATCCCTCTCTAGTAGCTATATCCTGTAATGATGCGCAGATCTTTTGCACAATACATGCAACTTAATATTTTATCAGCTCTGAGTAGATATTACGGATTGGTGCACTAAGTATTGTTGTGACATCACAACACTATGTCTGTAGCATGTACTGTATGGACAGCAGAACCTAACACCCTGCACTGGAACCTATCAGCTACACTATATCAGGATATAACCTGCACTGACTATCTCCCACTAACTATCTGTATTATATACGGTATATGAGCTAACTAACTATCTAATGTAATTGGATCAGGAATAGGATCCAGATGAAAGCACAGAGCACAGCAATGTCACCGCTCTCTCTGTCAGAACTGCAAAAAACAGCAGAAAATGGCTGCTGGGGAGTTTCTTAAAGGGGGAGGCAACTTTCCTATTTGTTGCTAGGGATGTTGCTAAGCTCTGACAAAGATACTGCAGCCTTCTCATTGGCCCACAAGTAAGAAGGGAGGTTACTGATTAAAAAAACAAAATCTAGAATATTCACAATTACGAATATATAGCACTATATTCCACATCTTTGCAAATTATCGAAGTGCCGATATTCGTGATATCGAAATTTGCGATTAGAATATTTGCGATCAACACTAGTACACGGCTAACACTAGCTGCCTGCCACTGCCTTTATGAACCTGCGCACTGCTAGTTGTTTCCTGACATGTAGGCTCCTAAGTAGCAGATAATCTACCCTGTGCGCGTTTGGCTCCAGATCTCCCACTGCTTCCACCCTGCTGCTGTTTCACAGGCCTGCTGCCAGCCTTACCTCCTGATGATGATGATGATGCCCTCTCTTCACTCGGCTCCCACGTGTGATTGGCTACATCATCATCCACTAATATCTGTTTGTCACTTATGTCACCCTCATCAGTTTCGTGGCCACGTTCCTCACTGCTCACAACGCATGCTCCCAGCTGACTGCCATGATCGCTAGTTGCACGAGAGAGGATGCAGAAGACCTCCTCTCCAAGTCTTTGCTGGCCCTTAGCTGCTGATTGTCCTCACTAAGCTCGCCCTCACTGTAAAGCGGAGCAGAGCTGGCAGCATGCATAACTTTGTGAGCAGAAGGAGCAACAAAAGAGGCAGTTGCAGGACAAGTGAGGGCACAGAGGCTGTTCCTGGGCCATGCCAACTAAGTGTGGTGTGAGAGGAACCTACCAATTCCTGGCTGTGTGTATCTGTTGTCACCTGAGATGATGTTGAAGAGCGAATCAACCATTCCAGTACAGCTG